>NW_024736071.1:13474149-13612651 GCF_018991925.1 Homarus americanus | reverse complement strand
AGTTAAGATGTTATTTTTAGTAAAACGTACGTATTGTGTCGGGAAAAAGTGGAGTTTGGGGGTCGGCCTGGTCTCTATTTCAATTAATCCCATATGTTATGTTGTTCACTTTACGCGTTTCTCACTGTAATTTGTACTGCCTCCAATAAAGTCAGGAGAATTAAACTTACCTTTACAGGAAGCTAAAGTAATATTGTACTCTTCTGAACATAAAACCAAAGAAGAAAACTTTGTATAGTGTCTTACCTGGCCAGAACCCAGGGCCGTTTGGAGTGAAAGGACAAGCCCTTCACCCTTGCACTCTTCGTCTCAAATTTTGTCAGCATTTTCTGTTCATCAGCAAATCACACTTCTGAAAAAAAAAAACAATTAATAAATTAGAATTGTACTAGTAAAAATACACAGCTTCCACTCATATGCAAAATTAACCCTCTAGCGCACCACAACGCAAATTGTGTCATATTACTGGGTAGCACTAACTGCATAAGTGACACAAATCGCATTGCAAAACTTTTAAAAGTTCACCAAAAATGTTTTCAAAATATTTGCGTAAACTTTTCATGCGTCATTGACGACTGCATGATCTTACCAGGCAAGCTTCCAGAAAGTACCACCACATGGGTGGAGATAAGCATGGGTCAATCATTTACCAGTCTTCTCTGGTCAGCCAAGCTGGTAGGTTATATCTCTGTCCATTTAACTCTTAAACCCTCCACATTTGGAACACTGTACATCTAAAATGATGTTTTACAGTGAAATAGTTTTTCAAGTGATTTCAAGTGTCTGTACAGTAATGTGTTTGTTGTAATACTGTACTCGGAAAAATATTTGAAATTTTCAAATTCATTCAAGCAGTAACAACATGCCTCACAAGGTTCATTATCATGGGAAATATCTGGGAGATGAGGAAACTTCTTTTTACGTCGAAGGATTATCAAGCAGTTATAGTGAAACTGTTAGTGAGTGATGGTAGCAAGGTAACAAAATTAGGAAAGCAGAGCAAGAATGGCAAGCAGTTTGTCACTACCACAGCCATATAGTGCATAGATCATATTTATTTTGTATACTGTATGTATATATATGTGTGTATACAGTGACCCCTCGTTTAACGAACGCCTCGGTTAACGAAATTTCGGTTAACGAACTGCCTTCCATAAGGATCTTCAATTCGGTTAACGAACAAAAATTCGGTTAACGAATTTCTTACGAACCGACCTCAACATGTTTTCGCTTGCACTGGCCGGGCAACCAGCTTTAGTATCAGTCCGCCAATACATTAATCGGTTCTAGGGCTTAAATTCCTAACTATTTTAGTAAATATCAAGAAGTTTATACTATTCAATAATTTTAAAAGTTTAATATTCAATTTTTTAGTCATTTTAACAATTATTGAACATAATTGAAGGTAAAGTGACTAGTTTAAAGCGCAGCATCCAGCCTCTTAACACAGCAAACAGGCGTTAGTCTCTCTGTTTTCACTGGAGGTAACATCTTGCTTGAGACTCTCTTCAACTAAATGCTTTTTTCTGTGTTTCCAAGCAAATTATTGGTCATTTTGAAATATATTTTACATATTGACAATATATAATGCAGTACAGTGTTGATTTAAAGAAAATAATCTTGAAATACACCAAGAGAACTAAAATTTTATGGGTGAAATGGTGCCATGGGGTGACTTCTCTTCCACCCCAATGCCTTCTCTTCTTCCTTCTCCTCCACCCCCATTGTAATTCCCATCATCATCATCATCATCATCCAGGAGCCTTCTACATACACACCTCAAAGTAAGTGAACTTTTTTACCATTTTTGTTGAATTTAGGAAATTTTTGGTGAGCTGGAACCAATTACCCAAAAACCCATTGAAACAATGGTTTCGGTTAACAACCCCTTATCCGAAATTCCAAAAACCGAAAAGCTCTGAAAACCGAAAGTTTTTTTGTGGAGCAATTTTTTTTTTTTTTTGTTATTAGCCCACCCGGCACAGGTAACTGACCCACATCGGGGCCTGGGAAGTGAAAATATAATAGTAATGGTAATAATAATACAGGTTGACAATCCCTTATCCGAAATCCTTGGGACCAGAGGCATTTCGGATTTCGGAAATTTTCGGTTTTCAGAATGGTTATTTTTTTTTATTTTTTATTAACCCATCTGGGCACAAGTGACTGACCCACATTGGGGCCTGGGGGGTGAAAATATAATAATAATTATAATAATAATAATAATAATAATAATAATTATAATAATAATAATAATAATACAGGTAATAATAATAATTCATAGGTCTAGGTCATGTTACTCACTTTTTATCTTCTTTTCATTCTTGTATTTCTTTATTATTATTATTATTATTATTATTATTATTATTATTATTTTATTTATACAGTATTATTGTTATCATTATTATTTTATTTTGGTGTATTTTTTAATTAAAATTTGTATTTACTATGAATAATTACAAGTATTATTATAATTATTATTATTATTATTATAATTAGTATTACTATTACATTTTCGCCCCCCAGGCCCTGATGTGGGTCAGTGATCTATGCCTGGGTGGGATAATCCCTGTAAAAAAAAAAAAAAAAAAAAAAAAAATGCTCCACAAAAACTTTCGGTTTTAGAGCTGCTGTATAAAGGGTTGTCAACATGTAATGATAGTACAAGTACAGTAATAATAATGATTACAATAATAATAATAAAATATAATAATAAAATGAATAATAATAATACTGAAATAATAAAATAATAATAATACAGTAAAGAAATACAAGAATGAAAAAAAGATCAAAAGTGAGAAACATGACCTAGACCTATGAATTGATATTATTATTATAATTTTTATTTTATTTTCGATCCCCCAGGCCCCAATGTGGGTCAGTGATCTATGCCCGGGTGGGCTAATACACATTAAAAAAAAAAACCCTAACCATTCTGAAAACCGAAAAATTCAGAAAACCGAAATGCCTCTGGCCACAAGGATTTCTGATAAAGGATTGTCAACCTGTATATATATATATATATATATATATATATATATATATATATATATATATATATATATATATTTGAGTCTGGTTTTACGCGGTTTTTGTTTACGCGTTTGGTCATTTCCGCGGTGCCTTACCAAAATGAAATGCTTTAATTACGCAGTAAATTTGGTCATTTACGCGGGTGAGTATAATCTGTTTATTTACTGAAGATATTTGTTTTAGCTCATAAAATTCATACAAATTACCCGGCCAGAATATATTTACATTGCTGGAATTCTTATAAGATTGTGATTATTTTAAATACATTCATGCACCGGTTAACGTCCTAGATACATTCTTGGAAACGTGACGTTAACTGAAATGGACGTTGTCCGATCATCACATAAACTTTGTATTCATACTTACGTGTATGTGGAATACTAATACATACATATACACTTTTACTCTTAAATCACTACTATAACGTGATACAGGTGATTAATTTTTATCTCTTGTGCAAAATACACGACGTTTATATTAAAATTATTCACCGTTTTACAAGGATTCCAGCAACGCCGGGCAGATGGGGGAGAGAGAGTGTGGGAGCGAGCGAGGGGGCGTGGGGGGAGGGGAGGTAGTACGTTTGACAGTTGGCACAGGCCCAGGTCTAACGCGTGTATATTTATCAGTTCCTAAGTGACTAAGCTTCTCTCTTATAAAAAGCCAGTGAAATGACCTAGGTGAATATAATTAACGTAGCTGGGATTCTTGTGACATACTGATTAATTTGAATATAAACATGCTATAATTTGCACTAGACAAAACAATTTTAGTACCATAATCAAATTAGTACATGTGCACTCCAGCTTTGCACTAAGGTCATTTATTTCTATTATGTTTCTTTTAGCATGGTGTGTGCGTGTAAATGGATGAAAATAAATGAAGAAATCTATGTAAATCTACACAAAAATACAGTTGAAAAACATTTTTATAAAATGTACTATAGTACTGTACACTAATGTACAACAATATTTATCTCTTGAGCAAAATATATGACGTTTATATTCAAATTATTGGCTGTCTTGCAAGGATTCCAGCAATGCAAATTATAATCTCCTAACTTTAGTCTGAGATATTACCGTATTTTTCGGCTTGGAAGACGCACCCTGATTTTGGAAATGAAATTCTAAAAAAAAAAAATTACGGGTTTTAGCCCACCTGGGCACAGGTCACCGAGCCACATTGGGGCCTAGGGGACGAAAATGTAATAATAATAATAATGATAATAATAATAATAATAATAATAATAATAATAATAATAATAATAATAATAATAATAATAGTAATAATAATAAAAATAATAATAATAATAATAATAATAAAGAAATACAAAAGTGAAAAAAAAATATCAAGAGTGAGAAACAATATACCTGTATGTATGGTGTGTTGTCAAAGTAAGAGAAACAATTGAGACCCTGCAGAAAGTCAGATCATCAACCTGGGACTTGGGGTCACATAGCAGCAGAGTCTACCATTAGACAATACATTATGCTTCCAATATCTTCCCAGACGGTAGTACCTCCTTGTTTGGTACATGAGCTGCCTAATACCTACACCAGTGAAACCGTTGCTTGATATACAGCCCTTTTGGCACAAGTACACACACCTCTTTGAATATCATCACTTAGAACTGCTTATCAGTCATCATTTTCATCAATTTAAAAAAAAAATCTGTATAAGAAGGTGAAATCTTTAATACAGCACTCACTTTATACACCTGGTCACCTCCACATCTTAGGGGCTGTAGTGTTTACATTCTTTCTCTTGTTTTTGTCGGTATGACAACGACGGGAAATATTTTCCAACAGTAGAAGGTAAGCAAATGTAAACATGTATATCAACGTCTATATAAAACAAAAAAATCTATTTAAAAACAAAATAAAAGTAAAAAACAACTCGTTTTTTTTTGCAAAACCAGTGACTGATTGGTTCTACATAATTATAAAACTGAAGAAAATAAGTACTCCATTGTAGCTGTATTAAAATTAATGTGGAAAAATTAATATGGTTGTTTTAAGTAATGTTATTTAATGTTAATAAATGGAACAATGGAAGTAGCTAACAATTAAGGGTAAAAAAAAGTGAGATCGTGTATGTAAGTGAGCACATGTGTAAACATATCATCTATTACTCTACACAAGAATATGAAAGCAACACTTATTTACTGTGCATATATATTTTAATTAAAGTTTCTGAATTAAAAAAAAATTCTACCCACCAGTGGTAGTAAAGTTGAAAGCATAAGGACAGCCAATGTTGTTGTGTGTGTGTTTTTACTTGGACGACGAAGTTGTATTTAAATTTGGAAGATTTTAATTTTGTGGGGTTTTTACAGTCTAAATGGGTATCCAAATATGAGAGCCTACTGTAAATAGGTGTCCAAATATGAGAGCCTACATATAAAGTAACAAACATTCCTGCATTTGAGACCAGCAGACAACCTTTAGCAATTCCTCAATAGATGGCGCTGCCGCACCACTGCCATTAGTAAACAAACCACACAGCAGCAAGGGTTTATTATTTGGGTTTTTTTTGCAATATATCAACAATATTAGTTAAATCAATAGTTTTATAGTACTGTATAGATAATACTTGTAATTGTTAAGTACTGTAATGAGGTAACAGTCTTTGTAAGGGGCTGACTTCAAAAACCTCTGCTACAACTCATCGACTCATGTCCTGGAAGACGCATGGTAATTTTCGAGGTATATTTTTGTCATAAAAAGTGCGTCATTTAAGCCGAAAAATATGGTATATAACATAAAAACTGTAAGCCTAAAAGGCTGGGGGGAGGGAGGGAGGGACTGACGGAGCCAGCCAGTCCGCGAGGGGGTGGGGGGGGGGGGTTGAGGGGATAAGTTTGAGCCAAAGGTCTCTGTGTGTTTATTTAACATTCCTACTAAGCTTCTCTCATTTTAAAATGCCAGTGATATGACCTAGGAGAATATAATTAACATTGCTGGAATTCTTGTAAGATACTGATTTATTTGAATATAAACATGTTGTAATTCGCACTAGACATAACAATTTTAGTACCGTAATCAAATTAGTACATGTGCACTCCAGCTTTGCACTAAGGCCATTTATTTCTATTATGTTTATTTTAGTATGGTGTGTGCGTGTAAATGGATGAA
This sequence comes from Homarus americanus, assembly GCF_018991925.1. Taxonomy (NCBI): domain Eukaryota; kingdom Metazoa; phylum Arthropoda; class Malacostraca; order Decapoda; family Nephropidae; genus Homarus; species Homarus americanus. Next base: position 13,606,484 of record NW_024736071.1, on the reverse strand, counting down.
AATAAATGAAAAAATTTATGCAAATCTACCCAAAAATACAGTTGAAAAACTTTTTATAAAATGTACTACTGTACAGTATTGTACACTAATGTACTACATTTTTTATATCTTGAGCAAAATATATGACGCTTATATTCAAATTAATCTCTGTCTTGCAAGGATTTCAGCAAAGCATATTATATTATCCTAACTTTAGTCTGAGATATTATATAAAATAAACATAAATAAATCACCAATCTTTTGTCTGGGAACACAAGGAGGGTGGGAAGAAAGGGGGGGGGGGGGTAAGGTGAGGTGACAATGTCTGGCGTTTGTTTGTTTATTTATTTGAGATAAGATTTGACAGTTGGCGCTGAAGGCCGCCGTGTTTATTTATCATTACTTAAGAGTGACTAAGCTCTTCTCATAATTTGCCACCCAAACGACCTGGGTGAATATAACTTACATTGGAGGGATTCTTGTATAAACAAGCTATATTTGCCATAGACATAACAATTTTAGTACCGTAATCATTTAGTACATGTACAATACAGGTTTGCATCTTAGGTCCATTGTTATTGTACAAAACTGACTAAATTCACTAGATAACGTACGCCTGGCAGCACAATCTATAAGAATATGCGACGCATACATGACTGTGCCCGCTCTAGGGCCATTTAGGTTCGCTAGGTCCCATTATTTACCTTCAGTAAAAACACTACGTCCTATAAACTTGTTTACCATTTATTAGTACGACACTTTACAGTGAAACGCGGGTAGTTTCAACAAAAATATTGTATATTTCCATTCAAGTATTTATTCAAGTCAATTAGGAGGGAATGCTATTGTAATACAATAGTTTTTTAACTGAAAACCATTCGAAAAGCGATTACGGTAATATCTTTTGAACGAAAGAAAGCGAAAGTCATTGTTTTCGTCACAATTTTATCCCACTTTCCACTGTAATACGTACCTCATTTCAGCAAAAAATATTACATTCCGTAAATGTATTATATCAACCACAGTATGAATAGAATATCACTGATATAACAGTATTTTAACCGAAAAACTATTAAAAAAACGAGTAACATCTCTTGAACATCGGAAGGTTAGGTAAAGTCTTTTGTTTTCGTCATGAAGTTTATCCTAATTTACATTGAAATACATCACATTTCAGCAAAACTACTATTTATTTTTGAAAATATGGAACTAATATTTTTGCTGAAATGACGTACGTATTCAGTGGAAAGTGGGATAAAATCGTGACAAAAACAATGACTTTCGCTTTCTTTCGTTGAAAAGATGTTACCGTAATCGCTTTTCGAATGGTTTTCAGTTAAAAACTGTTATATTACAATAATATTCTATCCTAATTCACTTGTGATGTAACAGTTTTTTAACTGAAAACGATTCGAAAAACACGTGTACCGTCTAGCTGATACAGCAGAGCCCTGGTCGCGGAGGCTTTGTTTTTGCATCGGCCCTTCTTAAGCAGCTTTTAATTTTAGCGTACGTTGAAATTGTGTTTACCGGTATATTCTTATTTTCTTGCTTCTTATTTTCCAGAAATATGACAAGTTTGTATATAATACAATGTTACGGTACTTTTAATTTACAAGTATTCATTTTTAAAAATACAGAAGACACCAAACAAATACTAGTACGGATATTTGCGTGACTCTCCCGCCAAAAAAGACCAAACAGCTGGTACTCTCTCCCTCAGCCCTACCAAAAATAGCCCAACATCTTTCTTGTTTATTCTCTTCCAATTTCTCACTTTAACTGGTATTTTTTACTTCATACTGCCTACATCAGATAAACTACAGTAATTGAGGTTAGATACTGTTATAAATTTGATTACCGGGTCCTGGCAGGTACCGTTAGAACCACCTGACCCTACCAACAGTGTTGCAAGTCAGACAGCATTTTTTTTTTTTTACATTTTTGGTGTCTCCATTTGTTAATTTTTTTTTTCTGTGGTGTTTGCACAATAGTATACTGTTTTACCAACAGTATTGTAAAACGATTTGGGAAAAGAAATACTCGGTAACTTAAAATTTTAAAAGGAAAATTTTGAAACTGGCAACTGTGTGTAGATGACCTGACTCACATCATATTATGTCATCACGATTAGCCCACGTGTATATTTCAAATTGTGTCTTGTTACAGTGTAGACGTGCTTGACCCATATTCTCTTCAGCATGGATTCAAGAAGAAAGTTCACAGCAATGTTCAAGCTGAGAGTGATTGAATATGCAGAACAGACTAACAACTGTGCAGCAGCAAGGGAATTTAAGGTTTCCGAAAAAAGTGTTAGACTGGAAAAAGCTCTCTGCACAACTTAAGCTTTTGCCGAAAAACAAATGTGCTAACAGAGGAAAGTGTAACAAGTGGCCACAGTTGGAAGTTGAAGTGGCAAAGTATGTCAGTGAAAACCGACAGAATGGATATGGTGTTTCCCGAGGATCAATTCGAATCTTTACCTTGAAACTAGCAAGGAAATTAGGCATCACAGATTTTAAGGCGAGTCATGGTTGGTGCACAAGATTTATGAAAAGAAATGATTTTGTACTGAGACGGAAAACGAAAATATCACAGGGTCTTCCACAAGAACTTGATGACAAGGTTATTGAATTTCATAGGTTCATAATCAAACACCGGAAGAAGAATTCATATAGACTTTCGTGTATTGGAAACATGGATGAAACGCCCATGAATTTTGATATGCCAATCAGTCAAACAGTGAATAAAGTTGGTGAAATAACAGTTTTAATTAAAACTACTGGACATGAAAAATCAAGATTCACAGTTGTGCTATCATGTATGGCTGACGGCACAAAGCTGACGTCTATGGTAATATTTAAAAGGAAAACAATTCCAAAGCAAAATTTTCCAAAAGGTATAATCATCCATGTGCACGAGAAAGGATGGATGGATGAAGGCGGCATACAAATATGGCTTAAATAAGTCTGGAACTTTAGACCAGGGGACTGCGCAAAGAAAAAAGTCTTCTTGTGTGGGATATGTTTCGGTCACAACTTGTTGACAGTGTTACTGCTGGGATTAGGAAGGAAAACACTGATACAGCTGTGATTCCTGGTGGATTAACAAGTCTTGTCCAACCACTGGATGTTTCCATAAACAAACCATTTAAAGATGCGGTAAGAGTGAAGTGGAACAACTGGATGATAGAAGGCGATAAGACATACACAAAGGGAGGCAACATCCACGCTCCATCACTAGCAACATTATGTGAATGGATTGTAGAGGCCTGGGATGCAATCAGACCAGAAATTGTGGTGAAATCTTTTAAGAAATGTGGGATTTCGAATGCTCTTGATGGAACAGAAGACGACTTGTTGTGGGATTACGAGGCTAATGAGAGCGTGATTGTGGATGAAGATATTGATGATCCTGTGGCTGATGATGGTGTTGATCCTTATGACGATGCTGTTCAAGGAGAGGACTGGGAGGAGCTGTTTGGTGCTGCAGATGATGACAAGGAAAATGATTTTGATGGATTTTAATGAAAATATTCAGAAATATGGTATCGTAGTATTTATTCAAGTCAATTAGGATAGAATATTATTGTAATACAACAGTTTTTTAACTGAAAACCATTCGAAAAGCGATTACGGTAAAATCTTTTGAACGACGAAAGAAAGTGAAAGTCATTGTTTTCGTCACAATTTTATCCCACTTTCCACTGTAATGCCTACATCATTTCAGCAAAAATATTACATTTCCATATTTATTTCTGAGAATATATTCATTCAGGCACAGTTAAGGTAAAATATACTTGTGATGTAATATTTTAATGAAAATATTTAGAAATAAGGTATCGTATTTTTCTTTTGTTTCAAATTTAATTAACAAAGATTGATGATTCAAATTTAATTAACAAAAATTTATGTATCTATAAATAAACTTTTAAAAATGAATACTTTATGTTTTACATACTTCTGTGAATACCATACCATGCATTTGGCGACTTTGGGCTTGCTATGATGACGCAAGAGATCTGCCCTGGCAACTGTACCGACACTCACAGCGGGTGGTGCGTTGGTGCGTGGTTTCCATTGTTTACTGGTAGTTACTGGTAAATGTTTTTCAACCTAACAAAACTATTACCCGTATAGAGGTCGACCCCCAACTTTTTGCCAAAAAATTTGGTCTTAAAAACTTGAACTACACACAGGTATATACGGTAAATAAGGACATGGGGGGCCAGGGTTTTTTAGGGGGGGGAGGAGGGGGGGGGCAGCAAAAGTACATGGATTTTTAACATTCACGGGTATCTCTGTTACCTAACCCCCGCGTATGTTAAGGGCCGACTGAATTATTATTTTCTGGAAGTAAAAATGATAAAAAAGTATGAGTGAAAAAATCTAAACCAATGATTAATAAATTTGACAACATTCCATTTTAAAGGTCATGTTCAATGTTTCCCTGGGTTAGCCATACTCACCTGACCATCAGAGTACAGTATACAGTGATCTCCATTAGTCAAAACATTTGGTGCAGAGGACTTTCAGGAATGAGAGGCTTCTGGGTAATGAGACGACTCTCTCAAAGCAGAAAAAAAACCCTCATCCCCAAAACTTTCTAGGTCACGGAAAAATATTCTCGTAAGTTCCAGAAATTGCCAATTACATCATTTTTCGAACAAAGAAAAATATCCCCCTCTCGGGAATATCCGGTAAGTGAACGTCAGATTCATTTGAAACAACACAAAATACACTGGGATAACCTATTTTAGTAATATTGGAGCAAATGGCTAACATCAGAAGGAGATGTTCGATTTCATTCATTTTTTCCACAGATGTTCTTTGGTTGACAGTACGCAATAAAAACAATACAACAACTATTGGCCAATTTACAGTATCACACCGGTCTTTATTTTTATATAAAAAATTGGTTTTTCCTATGGTTTTTGACAAGTTTTGAATGAATTTGGTATCCAATTCCTCCGGAAATCACTTGGTTTTTTTTAGATACCCCCCTACCCAACAATCATAATGGAAAACTGAATTTTTTCTTTAGAATAAATCAAATACTAACCAACCAACAAAACCTAACCTAACCCCGTTCTTTATGAATGTAATAGCCCCTGTCTTATAGGCAGAAGTATTTATATGAATGGGTTAATTACATTTGATCTATATACTCTATCACCCACTGTAACTTTCCACTAGCTATGAGGTAGCATGTTCAGAGCACGTGATAAGGTGTGCCCACGGGAAGTCGCGTCACTTAGTGCCGAGCTAAGGCATTAAGTAGCCGGCTCTCTGGCCACCTCTTGCGGCAGTAGTTTGATATCCTTAACAGAGGAAGACGTTATTGAGAGCCATCGTGGATGGTTCCGTCTTCCCTCAAGGGAGGACGTACATTACCGTTCTCCCTCGACGGGTATTACAAGCACTCTTACTCACTCTCTCACACAAGCAGGACGTATTTTAGAAGAGCTATTTAATAAAGCCTCCGTCCTCATTTTAACACTCATAATATATTTTCCTAATAAATACAGAAAGGACAGTTGGGTTTCGCTACTAAAACCCAATATACTTTTACATGTTCCAGCCCCATTAACTCATCAAGAATCAACGGTTAAAGGACCAGTTCATGCCCCCACATCTTACCTTAATCTGTAAAACTATTGTGACACCTCCAAATATGCTGTTCTTCACGCAGTGTACACTGATTATTAAACTTTGGACAAAGACCTATATTTGGTAATGCACCGTGTTTTCTAAAAAAATAAAGACAAAATTGCCTAAACATTTTTCTGGTGTAACTGCAGTTGATGCAAAATAATCATTCTAACAATGTTGGCACTGCTCTTCCAACTGTTCAGCCACATCTGGTAATAAAAATTCAAATCTCCCCTCCCGACCCACCCATTCATTGTTCATTGGCTAAAACAAAAAAAATCTTGCCCAATAAAAATACTCCTATCGCTATAGCCAATAAGAAACTCCAACTTAAAACCCCGGCACATGCGCTGTAGACGCTTAAGAAGCAAACAGAGGTATGGAGCGACGCGTGAGCAGGTGTCAGCCCACCTCCGCCAGATGTAAACAAGACATGGCGACACTTGTGAATGAGCTTAAGTAATAATCTTGAAAAATTAATATCTCGGTTATCCTTAATTTGCGGTGGAAATATCATAGAAGAAAAATGTCTTAGTGTCTAAATATTACGAAATACATATTAATAACAGCGAAAGAAAGACCAGTGTAAAATTATCAATTCACCCAACTTTTTATTTTAATTATAAGTATTTTTTTTTGTTTTTTAGTTTTCTCTATCTACAAACATAAGTCACCAGTAGTAAGCAGGGTATGAAGGATAAAGCAAATCATGGGGGCAAAACTCAGTGGAAAACGGATCATATGACAGTAAAATGATGTGTCTACATGCTTTGGAAGTAGAAAAATTAATTATTTACCGTAAATATTCTGAAAAAAAAAATGCCCTTATCGGTGCTTGTTGTCATCTGCTCGTTTGTTTACAACCGACCCATTCAGTCCAAATGTAGTCTCACTCCAAAAAAACCTAAATTACACCAAGATGCTTCAACAAATTTGCTTTCATTGATACCAGATACCAAAATAAGTACTTTGTTTAAAATGGCAGGGACGGCTAGGAAGTTATGTAGGTTTCTCTAGTTGGTAAGGTCAGGTTCCATTAGGTTTTGAGCATTGTCATATAACTTTATTACTTATTATCATCCAAAGAACATATGGAAAAAATTAACAAAAGTGAACAACTCCTTCTGGTGTTAGCCCTCTGCTCCAGGATTACTTTTGTTAGTGGTTTCCGTGTTGGACCTAAAACAAATCTTTACCAAATTTTGCACTTTTGGGGATTTTCAGTTGTATTCTAATTTAGTTTTACCATGAAGGCAAGCACAGGTAGAAAAATGTAGAAAAATAACTGGAATTCATTATAATACCAATTTAGATAAAAATAAATTAAATTCTTTCCAAATATAAAATTTCTCGCTTTTTCACTTGAAAAATCTTGTCACCGTGACAGCTACAACACAACTGTTACAAATGGATTAATTTTATTCTCCTCAATGGTTAAATAAGGCAAGTTTTTGTAAAATTAAGACGTATTTAATGTTAGGTTAGGTTGCCAAAGGTTTGATATTTTTTTTCCAAGTGGATATTTTGCCACAACTAGCTAAGTACCTACCAATGCTATTTTACCGTGAGTGTGCTTTGATTGGCTAAGTACTTTCTGTCCCTTGGCTAGGAAGTTAGGTAACGTTAGGTAGGTTTCTTTGGTTGGTTAGGTCAGGTTCTATTAGGTTCCACTAAATGTAGCCTCTTTTATAAAGACAAGCTTCATTGCACAACAGAAATATGGTTAATAGAAATGTTAACAGCTACACAACGATCCACTCACGGCAAAATAAATACCAAATGCCGCCACAGACATGGTCAAATATAGTTCTCATGTTGTTCGCCGGTAATGAACGATTAGTCAATCAGAGCACACTCACGGTAAAATAGCGTTAGTAAGAACTTACCGGTCATGGCAAAATATCCATTACATTTTTTTTACCCAATATACTGTATGCCTAATCTTCAAAATCCTACCCAGTTTGTGCAATTGTCATTTCTTGTTGTTATATTAGGTTGGGTTAAGGTTGCTAGACTAAACAATAACCCATACTAATAATGACATACCCTGCACTGCAGTTACATGGTAAATCATATTGAAAAGTTAGAAGAAATACTGATGGCCTGTCAGTCTCCTGCTAGAGAAATATTTTCATGAACTGTCCAATATGTAAAATAAAGTTAACATTCAAATACTTTTTTATGGTTTCTTATCCAACCTACATGTATATATTGCAAGTAATCACCTCCTTTTCAATTCGGTATTTAACACTTGTGTCGCCGACTCCGTTTGTTGTGACGTGGACGACAGGGCCCCAGTGTTACCATGTCCTCAGAGCGAGAATATGCTAAGCTTGTTCTGAAAGTGTGCTAACATATCCTAAACTAAGCCAAAAGGAAAAATAAATTATGCTAACTATTTGCTAACTTGTCATTTCCATTTTGATGCATTTCTCTGATGCCTTTGAGTAATTATATTTACACAAAATATATTTGAAGTATTTTTGGGGAAGGTATATAATCAGAACTCAAAAGCAAGTAAAAAAATATATAGGCTACCTATATATTATTTGAATGTATAGCCTACAGGCTACAAGCATACATGTAGATATGAAAGAGAGCGAGAGAAATAAACACAAGTCATTGCCTTTCTTTTGCTTTATTTCACCATAATTTCTTTCTGTAATAGAAAAATCAGAATCAGACAGACGTTCAGATAGATAGACATAGATAGATGCCTATCAACTCCAATTTTTTCTCTGTATCTCTTATGTTTCCATTGTACACTCGGCAATAATATGCTTTACTATGCACTGCCAGTCTTTTTTCTTCTCAATTTCTATGTCCCTTACAGTGGAACAGTGAAACTTGGAATTTTGGGTCTACAGATAAGAAATATTCTACATTTATCCCAAACATAGCAGGATTATGTGGGAATTATGCTGAGAGCCATTATGCTAGAATTTATGACAGCCACTATCTGGGACCAAATTATGCTAAGAGCATAAAATTTTGCTAGATATGGTAACACTGCAATGCCCTTCAGAGCTGCCAGGCTGATTTTTTAGTATAGGTAATCCTACTTATACCCGTATTAATTTTTGTCAGTTTATGATAAAACATATTTATTTATGATATTTTTTTCTGATGCTCATTCTATTCGTAAATTATATAGTATTTTCTTAAAATATATAGAATATAGCATTACAAGCCTAAAGTTTCTGCAAATAAAACTTTATTGCCCGCATTTATCTTAATTACTTTAAAAAATAATTGGTGTATAAGTAATTTATACTTACACATGTATTTTTGTATAAACATATTAATTTGGAGTGTAACCAACATTTATTTTAGGTCTGTTCTCCTGTAAACAATGACGAGCCAAAGTTCCAAACAAGGCGACTGACGGGTTGAGGCACAGCGACGGCCACCACCTGGTAACAGCTGATGTCAGTGCAAGGAAGAGCAAAGGGCACGTTTAAAGAGTGAACGATGACTTTATATCGTGTATTACAAACAGGTTTTAGGAAAGGGAGTCGAAGGCCTTCAACACACCGATGTGTCTGGTCTCAGCAGACCACAACAGACCTTCCGACTGAAGTCGTTGATTACGATGACAAGAGCCAATATGAGGACATAATCGAGAAGAAAAGAAACAAATCCAGACTAAACACAAGGCACTTCCAAGAATTTCACAAACTGGTTCGTACAACAATGGTCTCATGGGGGAGACACGAATTACCCAAAAGTATATCAAATAAGGGTAAAATCTTAACGAATATCTGTTATACATACACAAAACATGTTTAATAATATTTTTAGTGTAATTTTGTAAAAATAATTTGTAAGATGAAATAATAAACAGAAAAACTTTCAGTATTGGCGAACGCTAAATTCCAAAGAGTTCGTGAACAAGGGAGATAACTCGGATCCATCGTGATGCACTTCGCCAACCTAACCTAACCTAACGAAAAGTAAATCCTACGGCTATGTTAAATACCCCAAAGTAACAGAAACATCGGTAATTATATCTCCATTTTGGATAGGTGACTCCTTGGAATTAAGCATTTCTCGCTGTTTATTATTTCATTATTTTGACTACATTTCAATGAAAACATTATCAATCAGGTTTTATTGATGTAAAACATATATTCGTTAAGATTTTACCCTGATTTAATATATTTTTGGGTACTTTTGGGTAATTCGTTGGACCGGTCTCATGGTGGTAATACTAGAGTTGAGTGGTCCATCCTTAACAGCTACCTGAAAAAATTTCTCCATAAACTATAAAATTGGTGTATATTTAGTAGGTGCCAACACCTCACTAAATATTGAGTAATATACCTGCTTAGGGAGAAAAGAAAAAAAAAGTATTCCCTAATGTTTGTCGGAAATTTATAGTTTAAAGTTGTTTTAACTTATTTTATAATATTCGGCCAATCAACTATTTTTCTGATAAAACTGCAATTGACGTAAAATAATCTCTCACAATGTCGGCACACCTCTTTCCACCTGTTCAGCCATATCTGGTTATTCTGGTACTGAAAAATCAAATCTTCGCTCCCAACGCACCCACGCATTGTTCATTGGCTAAAACAAAAAAACTTGCCCATTATAACTCTCCTATCGCTATAGAGAATAAGAAATTTCCACACCACCCCCCGCACATGCTCTGTAGACGCTTAAGAAGCCAACACAGAGGTAAAGAGCACAGCGTGATGGGTGGTCAGACCTCTGTGAGACATAAACAACATCTTCTCTTAGGGATTATGGGGAAACTTTCGTAGTGGCCCTCGACATCTCCAAAGCATTTGACAGGGTATGGCACAAGTCTTTGCTTTCTAAACTTCCCTCTTATAGTTTCTCTCCCCCACTTTGTTTTCTAATCACTAGCTTCCTTGAGAACTGATCCATGGCAGTTGTTGTCGAGAGATCGATCTCTCGCTCTTTCTTTACCAATAGTGGTGTCCCACAGGGTTCTCTTCTTTCACTTACTCACTTCCTTCTATTTATCAATCATTTACTTCACACTACAACTAATTCTATCCATTTTTACGCTGATGATTCTACTCTTCATTCTTCTTCACATTTTCCCCTTCCTCCTAACTCTCAAACTAGATCTGTTTCTTGAGCTGATATCATTACTTCTATCATTGAGGATGTGTGCAGTATCTCTGAATGGGGAGGTAGAAACTTGGTTAAATTCAATAGTAATAAAACTCAGTCTTTACCAATTACACTTTCTAAATTAGATGATCTCCCACCAATTACATTTCAGGATGCTATCATTCTGCCAAATTCTGAAATAGATATGCTAGGCCTCACCATTTCCTCTAATATATGTCATGGAAATCACACATCCTTAACATAGCTAAAGCTGCCTCCCGAAAGTTGGGAATGCTGTACAGTTGCCGTAGCTACTTCACTCCTGAGCAGTTGCTTCAAGTATATAAGAGATTCATTTGTCCTAACTTGGAGGACTGCTCTCATATCTGGGGTGGCTCTTCTTCTGTCCAACTGTTGGATAGGGTGGAATCAAAATTATTTTGTCTCATTAACTCTCCTCCTTTAGTTGACAATCTTTCTTCCCTTTCTCTTCGCCGCAATGTTGCCTCACTCTCTCTCTCTCTCTCTCTCTTTTACAGGTACTTCAACGGGCAATGTTTGGTGGATTTGGCATCCTGTGTACCGCCGGCAAGGCCGTGGGCTTGTAACACACGTCTTGCCCGCGGTGCCCACCATTTCTCTGTTGATATCGGTCACACGAGAATAGCCCGTTATAGTACCTCCTTCTTTCCTCACACAGCCAAACTGTGGAATGCTTTGCCTTCTTCTGTGTTTCCATGCCCTTACAATCTGTCTCACTTTAAAAAGCTGGTTTTCCGGCATCTTCGTGATGTAGATTAATACAGTATAACCTTTTTTTTCTATATTTTCAATTTCTTTCCGTTCTTTTTTTTCGCCCCCCAGGCTCCGTTGTAGGTCATTTGACCTGTGCCCGGGTTGGCTATTTCCCATAAAAAAAAAAAATAATAATAATAATAATAATAATAATAATTATTCAGATAAGTAAAAAAAACCTGCTTACCGTATCTACCTATTGGGCAAACTAAAATCGTTCCGGACCACTGGAGTTTCCGGACCACAGAATGCCGGACTAGAGAGTTACAACCTGTATTGACATTTTTAAGGCTTGTCATATCCTGTGAGGTGTGCAAAGTGCAGTTCACACTCGTTATCATTAAGATAAAATCCTTTGGTTTTGTACTAAATGACAGAAAGTTGCCAAGACTAAGAAATCTCTTGACTGTGATGTCTGGATTTAAGGCCAATTGGTTGGACATAATACCTACAAATAGCATCATTTTATCCACCAGCATTTGATAATTGAGGTTAGGGTGGTTTTTTTTTACTACACAATTCCCCTCTACAGGACTTCGAAACCCTGCCCACTTAGTGCAGTCAAAGTAGTAGGTAGTGGGGGGTGTCATATCTCCATAACGGCTCATTTCCAATGGAAATTAAGGTCAGATTCTATTAATACACCATGAAATACATTAGAAAACTTATTGTTGCTAGTAGTTGCCATGGTAGACCTTTTCTGAATCTTTACCATTTTAAGTTATTTATTTTTTCTCATCCCTTAAATAAAAAATTACCCATTAGTAGCAAGGCATGAAAGAAGGGGGAATTATGCAATAAAAACACACTGAACACTGATCACATGGCAGTAATTTCAAGTCTCTGGGTGCTTTGTAGGCAAGTAAATAATTTATTTACCTTAAATATGGCAATATCAAATATCCAGTTGCTACCATGGCTCTGGTTCATTGTTAAGATAAGGAAGTGAAACTGGTAATTGTGAACATGTTAAAGAAATGATGGAGGATCTCATTGGGGTTTTGTAATACAGTACTGCAATTAATTGCTTACTTGTCATTTGTTACTTATTTTTAGTTTCCTGATTTCCAACTATGGCTGTGCTAATCCTTTATGTTTTGTCTTTACTGTGCAATAAGTTCCAAAACCACTTCTAAATATTCAAGATCAGCATCATATGGTTGAGATTGAAATCCATTATAGGGGTTTGGATATCTTGCATTTGAAATTTGGACTTGCATTGAATTCAAAGTCATCTCAAAATAGATGTGAAACATGGGCAGTTAAAGAGAATGGCATAAGTAGGCTTGATTGAGCTGAAATGAGAATGTTGAGGTGGTTTTGTAATGTGACACTGAAAGATATTAGGACCTGTTCAGAACTAAGAGGGTGTCAAGTATTGAGAGTACAGTATTGGCAAAGTTATGTGTACAGGTAGGTTAAGATGGTTTGGGTATGTAGAGAGAATGGATGAGACTAATTAGGTCTAGAGGTGCAGGAGCCTAAGTGTGGAGGGAATGAGAGCCATGGGCAGGCCAAGAATAATGTGGGGAGATGTCATTAGAGATACTGTAGTAACCTGACGAGAGAATTGGCATGAGACCGTGCACGTGCAGCATGGAGAGCTGCCATTAGTTAATCTTGGTTAATTTACACAAGCATGAAAAATTTTAATTGTTGTTCATACCTATAATGTATTTTATTATATATGTGATGAATTCCCAATAAAATTAATCAATCAGTCTAATTATAATAAATTGTTCTACTTATTTTTTGCAGTCTAGACAGTTAACAGAAGATGAGGAGCAGGCATTTAGATTGTCGTACCAACGTAAACTGTATGGACTACACGGTGCTGCTAGTGGGATCAATCCTGCTAAATTATGGCCAAGTATGGAGGAAATGAATTGGAATAAAGAATATGAAAGAGTTAGTTGTCCAAATTCTATACATGAAATGATTAATAAGGCAATAAAATTGAAGGAGGAGGAACAGCGGATGCTGAAACAAAGGTAAGGAGTAATCTTTGCAGTCAGTAGTTAAATGTCTATCCCGTAGTTACAGGTATACCGGGTAAACAAATTTATCTTGTCACTTCTTCATTCTTAATTTTCATGTTTTGGTAAGGTATTACAACATTTAAAGTAGCAAAGTTTACGTATTTTAGTTTTTAATATATTTTTTCTTAAAAAGTAACTAAGGGAGATGCATATGACAGCAGTGACAAAGTCACAGTAACTCCTCGCTTAACGTGTATTCACCGTGCAGATAGTTTGTGGAAGTTGTGTAATGTACAGTACAGTATAGAGCAAAAATTCATATAGCTAAAGCGAATTTCTTATTGACAAAGTGTTATGAATATTAGATGCATTCTTGGAGACTGATTAATTATCAAACATCTTATGCAACCAAACTAAACACTGTATGTACAGATGTCATTATAACTCAGTAAGTCCATACAGAACATTACCAAAAGGTTTGTGAATGGTTTACATTCCAAAAAGACACTCACAAGTTGTTCATTTGAAACTCTGAACTAAATTTCTCAAAGATACAGTAAAACCCCTATAATTCAAAATAATAGGAGCTCTAGCCATTACGAATTATAAGATTTTACAAATTATAGGGGATACCTTCAGAGGGAAGACCAAACAAAACTGTACTTTTCCATTATCTGCCCCAATCAAAATTTAAACAGACATAAGGGCACGCACAAAGACTGGGCAGTAGTGGAAAAACCTAGCACGGTCGATCATAGATGTACACTCCACAACTGACCCACGTGAACTGACCATCACGTGTATACAGTGGTCCCTCGGTTAACGAACACAATTCGTTCCAGAAGGTTGTTCGTTAACTGAAACCATTGTTTCAATGGGATTTTGGGTAATTGGTTCCAGCTCACCGAAAATTACATACAAAGTAAAAATAAATGCAGCAAAGTACACTTACTTTGAGGTGTGTATGGAGAAGGCTCCTGGTTGATGATGATGATGATGATGATGGGAATTAGAAGTGGGGGGGGGGACGAGAAGGAAGTGGGGGTGGAAGAGAAATCACCTCATGCTTCATGCCGTCATTTCACCCATAAAATTTTAAGTTCACTCGGTGTAATTCAAGATTATTTTCTTTAAATCAACACTGCACTGCACTATATATTGTCAATTTGTAAAATAAATTTCAGAATGACCAATAATTGTACAGTGGCCCCTCGGTTAACGAACTCAATCCGTTCCAGAAGGTTGTTCGTTAACCGAAACGTTCGTTAACCGAAACCATTGTTTCAATGGGTTTTTGGGTAATTGGTTCCAGCTCACCGAAAATTTCCTAAATTCAACAAAAATGGTAGAAAAGTTCACTTACTTTGAGGTGTGTATGTAGAAGGCTCCTGGATGATGATGATGATGATGGGATTTAGAATGGGGGTGGAGGAGAAGGAAGAAGAGAAGGCATTGGGGTGGAAGAGAAGTCACCCCATGGTGCCATTTCACCCATAAAATTTTAGCTCTCTGGTTTAATTCAAGATTATTTTCTTTAAATCAATGCTGCACTGCATTATATATTGTCAATATATAAAATATATTTCAAAATGACCAATAATTTGCTTGGAAACACAGAAAAAAAGCATTTAGTTGAAGAGAGTCTCAAGCAAGATGTTACCTCCAGTGAAAACAGAGAGAGACTGACGCCTGTTTGCTGTGTTAAGAGGCTGGATGCCGCGCATTAAACTAGTCACTTTACCTTCAATTTCGTTCAATAATTGTTAAAATGACTAAAAAATTGAATATTAAACTTTTAAAATTATTGAATAGTATAAACTTCTTGATATTTACAAAAATAGTAAGGAATTTAAGCCCTAGAACCGATTAATGTATTGGCGGACTGATACTAAAGCTGGTTGCCCGGTCAGTGCAAGCGAAAACATGTTGAGGTCGGTTCGTAAGAAGTTCGTTAAGCGAATTTTTTTTCGTTAACCGAATTGAAGATCCTTATGGAAGGCAGTTCGTTAATCGAAATTACGTTAACCGAGGTGTTCGTTAAACGAGGGGTCACTGTACTGTAAAAACATAAAAATGGTTCATGTTCAAGAGAGCCACAAGCAAGATGTTACCTCCACTGACAAGAGATACAAACTGACGCCTTGCTGGGTGAGTCAAATGGCTGATTGGCGCACCAAAAACTAGTTTCCTGTACTGCAATTATGTTAAATAAGTGTTAAAATGACTAAAAATTTTAATATAAAACTTGGAAAATTATTTAATTGTACAACCTTTTTTATATTTACTCAAATGGGAACGAATTTAAGCCCTAGAACCGATTACTGTATTGGAGGAGTAATATTCCAGCTGGTGAGCAAGCGAAAACATGTTGACATGATTTCGTAAAAATTTCGTTAACCGAATTTTTGTTCGTTAACCGAATTGAAGATTCTTATGGAAGGTAATTTGTTAACCAAAATTTCGTTAACCGAGGGATCACTGTACAGTGAAACCTCCAAAATTCGAACCACAAAATTCGGATACATCTAAAATTCGAATAGCATCTGATTAAAAATTAAGTGCCAAAATTTTAGATTCCGAATTTGAAAATATCGCCACAATAATTCAAGCTTTCAAATGCAATCATAATTCTGAGCACAACAAGTGCATCCGGGTTTCAAGACATGAAGGTGGATGGAGACAGAGTGTTGTACAGTACAGTATTTGGAGACTGGCAGGATTACATGGAGACCACTGTAGCTATAATGTTCTAAATATATTAGAATAAATGTTGTTGATTTGAATATAAATACTGTATAGTGATACTGTACTTTTATTTTATTATACCTATTGCTTATTGACAGTTTTAGATATGTAAATAATTTTTGTAGCATGTTTTTATACAAGAATTTTCTCTGGCGCTTCCATACATCTAAAATTCGTATACTTGATGGGTCCATGCAATTCAAATTTTCGAGGTTGCACTGTACTTGTTTACATTGAGGTGAGCGTAGGGTAATAATGTACTGCACACATTACTGCTTGCATAATACTTTTTGGACAGCATAATTTGTCTAATGGTAGACCCTGCTGCCATATGGCATCACAGAAATTGTGACCAAGTCCCGGGGTGCTTCTCTGACTTTCTGCCTCCACACAATTGCAGGGTCTCAATTGTTTCTCTTACTTTGACAACACAACATATGCTGTACATAGTATATCATTTCTCACTTCATATTTTTTTTAATAGTTTTATTATTATTTTAATTTTAATATTTATAGTTTTTATATATTTTGATTAGTATTATATTAATATTTTCTTATAATTGTTATTTTTTTATATTTTTAAGCAATTTTATTATTATTATTTTCATAATTATTTTTGTTTTATAAAATTTTCGCTCCCCAGGCCTTGATGTGAGTCATTAAAAATGACCTGTGCCCGGGTGGGTTAATGCCCGTAAAAAAATTGAAAAGAAAAAAGTCTGTCTTTTTTTTTTCATTTCAGGCTTTACTTTCACCCATATCAAGATATAGACTAATAAGCATTGTAGTCAACAGGAGGTTAAGGAATTCACTTCAAAGTACAGTACAATATGCTTAATGCGCAAGTTGAAGATACAAGGTACACTAGTGATGTACCCGGTACCCCTTTATTCCCACTTGCTTATTTATTTATACTTTATCTCTCTCTCTTTCTCTCTCTTGAGGTCATTTCCCTCTAATCATCCCTCAGAAATTTGGGAGAAAAAGAAATCAAATAGCAAGGTTGTTAATGTATAGTACTCTCCTGGTTTAAAGTGTTTTATGAATGGACAGCTCAGCAATTTTCTTTGATAATTATTGGATGTATGTTGCAGGCAAGAGGACTTGGTGCACAAGGTGGCCAAATTGGAAGGATGGAAGAAGGAAGTCCGTCAGCGTATTGAGAAACAAGAGAAGGAGGCACAAGAAGCTAAGGTGGGTTTTCTTTTTGCATCTCTATAAAAACAAAGTTATTCACATAATTTTTTCCCACCTTTTTAACAAGAAAGCAGTATTTGTAGTACTGTACTAAAGTACAGTACAGGTGCTCCTCTACTTAACGTTAAACTTACAAGCTTTCAGAGATACAAACATCATCACTGAGGGGGGTTACTTGCCAGAACAGGTGTTTAATGTGGATGAGACTGGATTATTTTAAAGAAAATTCCATTTAGAACAAACATTGCCTAAGAGGAAGAGAGTGAGCTAGGTTTTAAGGCTGTATTAATGGTATAGCTGTACTAAATATCCATAATCTTTTCATTTTTTACATTATGTTTGGTATATACAAGAATAAAGTTGGACTTACAAACAAGCCTCAGGAACTTAACTCGTTCGTAAGTAGAGGAGCACCTGTATACAATAGCTTTTTACCCATTTAGTCACATGCATATACCATTTGGAAATTACATTATAGAAAAGGGAAAGTTGAAAGCTTGTAGCAAACTTGGCTAAGGCCATCAGGCAAGAGGGAACCAGCAGAAAATACTATACAGTAATTAATAACCCTTTCCTTGCCTGAGGTTAAGAAAAATAATCCTCTCATTTTGTGGCACGTTTCATAACATTAGGCTTATGTCAGTGAGAGGTTTTGGAAAGGAGTACAGTGGGGTCTGCATTTACGCGGTCAATTGAACCTGTGGAGGCCCTCGTAAAATGAGAAACACTTAAATGAAATAACAGAACATATGGGATTAATTCAAAAATATAGACTGGGCCGACCCCCAAACTCCACTTTTTCCGACACAATACCTACGTTGTAGTAAAAATAACATCTTAATTTCATGATGGTATGCACACACAATTAATATTTAAGAGAAATACAGTCGCCCGGTTAATGTCCATTCAAATAATGGACTCAACTCCCCCCCTCTTCCCACGCTCGCTGGCTCCTCCCTCTCTGAGAAATGTTTGGGTGAAAAAACTAGATTTTAAGGTATAGTTATAAATAATACCTCAGACTAAAGTTAGGATAATATAATTGACATTGCTGGATTCCTTGCAGGACAGGAAATATTTTGAATGTAAACTTCATATATTTTGCACAAAAATAAAATGTTTGCTAATTTTCATCATCTCCTTACATTACATCTAAAATTTGTATGTCTAATGCAAATGTTAAGATGTTTATATTTAAAATTATCATCATCTTGTAAGGATTCCAGCAATGTAAATTATATATTTTATGAGCCAAAAACATGTATATCTTCAGTAAATAAACAAATTATACTTCACCCGCGTAAATGATGAAATTTACCACGTAATTAAAACATTTCATTCTGGCAAGGTGCCGCGTAAATGACCCAACGCGTAAACAAAATCGCGTAAATCCAGACTCAACTGTAAATTCTCTCTGAATTTCCTTAGTAGATAAAGCACAGGTCTCAGTTCCTCTGAAGCATCTACTACTGAAATTGCATGAGTGAAACCTGAGTTTGTTGTATCAAATTATGTACTAATGAGGTGTGAAGTGTTACTGTAATTTCTACAACCATGATTCACCCACTCTCCCATGCTGGGCTGGGCTTAGCTTATCATCATAAGAACTTGAGTCACCTCTTTGTTCGCCATGTACTGTTTCAAGTACATTTTCCTGCATATTATGCACACACTAATCATCATCACTGTCCCTCCTAAATTATCAGAATCAATTGTATCCAAAATATCAACCCAAATTCTCCATTTTGGGCAGTTGTTGTACACTTCTATGTGACACCTTGATGGACACTACAGTACAGTGACCCCTCAGTTAACGAACTCAATCCGTTCCATAAGGTCGTTCGTTAACCGAAACCATTGTTTCAATGGGTTTTTGGGTAATTGGTTCCAGCTCACCGAAAATTTCCTAAATTCAACAAAAATGGTAGAAAAGTTAACTTACTTTGAGGTGTGTATGTAGAAGGCTCCTGGATGATGATGATGATGGGAATTAGAATGGGGGTGGAGGAGAAGGAAGAAGAAAAGGCATTGGGGTGGAAGAGAAGTCACCCCATGGCACCAATTCATCCATAAAATTTTAGTTCTCTTGGTGTATTTCAAGATTATTTTCTTTAAATCAACACTGCACTGCATTATATACATTCACGGAAATGTAATATTTTTGCAACTACAATGCTGATGTCAACACAAGCGTGGTTACAGCGAGACTGACTGACTGAGGGAACGTGGGGTGGCGTGGGCGATGTGTGTGTGTGTGGTGTGCAGTGTGTGGTATCGCGCGCGATTTGAATAATGTATATTCCTCCAGCGGCAATCCGCATATTTGCAAATCCGTGTAAGTTAAATCCACGTATGTTAAGGGCCGACTGTACATACCGAGACCATATCCATGCTAGTGGTGGCTCAATGCTCAAGATGGCCATGGTTGGTGGGCATTGGCCAGCAGTGATGCCTTGAAAACGTATGATACTACCCACCCACCTTAACCCCGAGGTTTTGAGTCATGTACTATCACGTGTCTGTAGAACTTCGGGTCACGTCACATGACATTTTAATCTTCCCCGGGCCTATTTGAATAAAAAGGGTGGGCCTGGATAGATTATGTTGCCAAGTAGGTATTTGTCTTTCACTAATCACATGAGTGTCTCCAATTCTCTTCTCAGTAGCTTCTCAGTTTTGTGTTGTATGTATCTTGCCCTTGGATTTGACTCCTTTCACTGTGTGTTTCTACCCCCGCAACCCCCAAGCACAAATCTAGTACAGTATACAATATTTGATAATTTGGGTTAAATTTTCCAAGGTCCATCACATATATCTTGTAAGTCACTCTTTACTTTGCAAAATTCACTTGTTTGTATGAACTAGAGAGGTTCTATTGTACTACAGGTACACCACTGATTATCCGGGTACTGATGGTCAGGCACCTCCTTTAGTCCAAACAAAATTATGAGGGGGGGGGGGGCACTAACTTCCCTCCCTAGGAGCCTGGGTCCTGGGTGAAGGTAGGTTTAAGCTTAGAGTTTTTATCTTATAAAATATAGCTGACTAGACTTAGCAGAATATAAATTACATTGCTGGAATCCTTGTAATATAGTGATTAATTTGAATATAAACATCACATCACTAGTTAAATTTAAGTTTCTAGTAATCCATGGTGCTTTAGAGACACAGGAGGTGTATAATTAGTGGGTCAGAGGTGTATTGTTGAATTATTATTACCTGACCTCGGACCAAAGGTTGGTCCGGCAAGGCTTTGGAACCAAGGGTGCCGGAAAATCGGTGGTGTACCTGTATATATTGCATCATTACCGAAAGCAAACACAGTGTTTCTTTGTTGTTATCCAGTCACCCTTATAGCTGTAATATCCCTATATTGTACTGTACTGTAATCACTGGATACAGTACTCTGCTCTGCTCAAATTCACATTTGCCAATGGTTCCTGAATGTTGTCCATCCTACTCATGTCTAGTGTGTCCAACTCCCACAACTTTCAGTCTTCTCTTGGTCATCTCTTCTCCTACTTACATTTACTTTGGATATCTTTACAGGGAAAGAAGGAACGCCTTATTGAAGAGGTACGTCAGATCCTTGGTTATCGCATTGATCCAAGGGATGAGCGCTTCAAGGAGGCTCTGTTACAAAAAGAACAAGCAGAAAGGAAAGCATCCAAAGCTGCTAAAAAGTTAGAACGACAGCAACGTATGATTGAGAAATTGAAGAAAGCTGCCAGTAATGAGACAGATGCTAAAACAACCCATGAAAACAAACCATCAGAGGATTCTTTGTGATTTTAGATGAAATAGACCACTGAACACTGCTAAACTTTCGTGAATCCTGCTAAAATCACACACCCTAGCGATTTTTTTTTTTTGCCAGTGTAAATGGAGCATGTAAAGGCCTGCATGCTGCTTCATTTTCATCAATTCAAAGCATTGAGAATAGTAAATCACACTGTGAAATTTATTCTACTTGGTGAGTGGAATATTTTGGTATTGTATATATTCCTTAAAGTTAAATAATTTTTGTGTTCCTCATAACTACAGTTTTACTCCATCCCCCATACACATCTTTGGTGCTTAGTCAAACTGACCAAGAATAAACCTTTGATAACTGTTATCACTCAGTGGTTCCAGTTTTCTGAAAGCACAGAAATAGTGGCATATGGAAAAAAGGTACTTGTACATATTGGGAGGTTCTACATTTACAGCATACAAATAATAACACTTAAGTGAAAAAAACATGGTTCTAAACCATCTGTTAAGGTGGCATCCCAAAAATGAATATTACATGCAATAAATCAGTAACAACAAAGGTTATGTTACTTGTCCTGGTTACTCTGTACAGTTGTAATTGAGTAGTCATTATAATAACTACAGTGTAAAAGGCACATTAGTGCTTGAAAACACTTAAGTGGCAGGGAACTTCTTCAAACACAGCTGAGTGTTTGTGTTTTATTTGTGGTAACACTTTTCCACAAATACTTTTATCGAACTGAAAGTAAGGAAATTAACACAGCTTCAAAAGCTTTTTGCTTGAAGTGCAATGTAAATTTTCATATGTATGTACCGTACATCCTACATACCGTATATCGCGGCCTATAAGGCGTCGGGGTGCATAAGACGCCCCCCCCCCAAATTTCCATTTAAAAAGTAGCTTTTGAGCTCTATTTGCTGTATAAGACCAGTACCCCAAATGTGACACTTACCCACTGACTCAGTAGTCCTTTACCAACCATCCTTGGTTTTTTAAAATAAGGCCAATTCACTTCAAGTAATGTCATCAAATATTACCTGCTGGTGTAGTGTAAACACTAGTGACGTCACTGAAGCGTCTGCTATTTACCGGTAACTGGAACTAATGTCGGTGTCGAGTAAAATTTTTCCATTTACTTGAAATGGATTTACCGATTTATTTGTTTATTTATTTATTTATAATATACTGTAACATATTAAACACACTGCAAGTATTTTCTTTCATTTATACGCTTGCTTCGCACGAGACGATCGGTGGTGGGAGTGTTCCCTCGTCTCGGTGGTGTGACTGTGTTCCGACTATTTATACAACAGGTGGTTCAACAGCAACCACCGTATTCTAATTGTGGTGTTTCATTAGGATTTGAGTGAAAAAGGTTACCGGTATGTACTTACTACATACATTTATTACACAAACATATATATATATATATATATATATATATATATATATATATATATATATATATATACAGTCAACCCTCACTTTACGCGGTCCCACATTCCGCGTTTCCACGTTTACGCGGTGCCCTGCCAGAACCCAGGATGCTCACATTCCGCGGTGGGTGTACCCCTTTACACGGTGAAGTATAATTTTTTTTAATTTAGCTCATAAAATTCATACAAATTATCCGGCCAGAATATAATTTACATTGCTGGAATTCTTACAATTTGATGATCATTTTGAATATAAACATCATAGATTTTGCATTAGACATACAAATTTTAGATATAATGTTTACTCTTGAGTAAATATGTTATCTTTTGTGCAAAATATATGATATTTATATTCAAAATATTCCTGGTCTTACAAGGAATCCAGCAATGTCAATTATATTATCCTAACTTTAGTCTGATTTATTATTTATTACTAAAAAGGTAAACAGTCTGGTATTCCCACACATTTATCTAGTAGGGACGTTGGTGGGGGGAGGGAGGGAGGGACCGGCGACCAACCATCTGTTACCGTGTGAAGAATTTTTTTTTTTTATTAACTGAAGATTTTTATTTTAGCTCATAAAATTCATACAAATTACCCGGCCAGAATATAATTTACATTGCTGGAATTCTTACAATTTGGTGATCATTTTGAATATAAACATCATATATTTTGCATTAGACATAAAATTTTTAGATAAAATGTTTAATCTGAGTAAGTATGTTATCTTTTGTGCAAAATATATGACGTTTATATTCAAAATATTCCTGGTCTTACAAGGAATCCAGCAATGTCAATTATATTATCCTAACTTTAATCTGAGGTATTATTTAATACAAAATGTTAAAATCTAAATTTTTCACCCAACATCTCTTGAAGGGAGGATTGGTGGGGGGTGGGGGGGAGGGTTGGGACTGACCGCGCGGTTGGAAGAGGGGGGGAGGCAAGGTGGGGTACTTTGATTGACAGATAGTGTCGTGAAGAATATTTTTTTTTTTTATTAACTGAAGATATTTGTTTTAGCTCATAAAATTCATACAAATTACCCGGCCAGAATATAATTTACATTGCTGGAATTCTTACAATTTGATGATCATTTTGAATATAAACATCATAGATTTTGCATTAGACATACAAATTTTAGATGTAATGTTTAATCTGAGTAAATATGTTATCTTTTGTGAAAAATATATGACATTTATATTCAAAATATTCCTGGTCTTACAAGGAATCCAGCAATGTCAATTATATTATCCTAACTTTAGTTTGAGGTATTATTTATTACTATACCTGGTTTTCCCCCCAAAATTTCTCAGAGGGAAGAGCCGGCAGTGTAGTGTGAGAAGAGGGGGAAGGAGTCGTGTCCATTATTTGAATGGACATTAACTTGGCGACTGTATTTCTCTATTTCTCTTAAGTATTAATTGTGTGCATGTACCATCATAAAATTAAGATGTTATTTTTACTACAACATAGTTATGTGTCGTCAAAAAGTGGAGTTTGGGGATCGGCCTGGACTCCATTTCAATTTATCCCATATGTTATGTTATTCACTTAACGCGTTTCTCGCTTTCCGCGGTACCCTCTGGGTTACATTAACCGCGTAAAGTGAGGGTTAACTGTATATATATATATATATATATATATATATATATATATATATATATATATATATATATATATATATATATATATATATATATATGTGTGTGTACTGAATATACTATGTACAATAAATGAATGTTCAATGAATTATTTATGGTGCATTAGGGTACTGGCCACTTCAGACACAAAGACGGGCTATAAATAGCCTTGTTATCTACCCCTACATCTCACCCTGAGCCAGAGGGAAGCGTCTTGGTAAATAACATTTGTTTGCTTATTTTCCATTTACTTGAAATAGATTTACCGAATTATTTGTTTATTTATTTATTTATAATATACTGTAATATATTAAACACACTGTAATTATTTTCTTTAATTTATAAACTTGTTTTGCGACAAAGGAATGTTCTCCAGTAGTGTTTCATTAGGATTTGAGTGAAAAAACATTACGTACTTACTACATACATTTATTACACAAACATATTTATATATACTGTATGTATACATATATACGCATGCACACATTTAATTTACTAAGTCACAATATTTTAAAAGCAAATTACCCGACAAGTTAAAAATGTTATTAGCACATGATTATTACTGACATCATCATGTATTAAAAACCTTCAAAATCCACATCATCAACATCTGACATCATAAGTTCTTCAAGTACATCCTGAGATACATTTATGGCTGCTTCATCATAAGGATCAAACTCCAAATCAGATGACGTGGCTTCGGCTTCTGTTTCATCCTCGTCCTCCCACAACATATCATCCTCCATACCATCCATTGAATTAGATATTCCGCACTTTTTAAAAGACTTGATAACTGTTTCCACATTAATATCATTCCATGCCTTGATAACAAAATCACACAGTACATCCAGTTCGGGAGCTCGCATATTCCCACCTTTCGTGTAAGACTTTTTGCCGCTGATCATCCACTTGTTCCATTGTTCACGAACGCGGTCCTTGAATGGTTTGTTTAGACAAACATCAAGTGGTTGAACAACTGAAGTTAATCCACCAGGAATAACTGCAATGTCACTGTTGTTCCTCGCCATGCTGGTTTTTGTTCCCTCTGTTAAATGACTCGCGAACATATCCCATACTAAGAGGCTACGCTGTTTTCGAAAGCCACCAGGTCGCCTACACCATATATGATCAATCCATAACTTTATTCCTTGTTCTTCCATCCACCCTTTCTCGTTGACGTGAACAAAAACTCCAGCCGGGAACTTGATTCTGGGCATTGTTTTCCTCTTGAGAATTAGCATTGGGTTCAACTTGGTTCCGTCTGCCATGCATGAAAGTACTACTGTAAACCGTGTCTTTTCGTGTCCTGTTGTTTTCACTAACACTGTTTTTGCACCCTTTGTATCAACAGTATGATTACCGACCATGTCGAAGTTCATAGGTGTTTCATCCATGTTCCCGATGTTGCTTAATGGATAACAATGTTTCTTACGTTGTTGTATTATGTAGCGATGGAAATTAACAATTTTACAGTTAAGATCTGCTGGTAATTTTTGTGCTATTTTTGTCTTCTGCCTCAGTACCAGATTGCTTCTTTCCATAAAATGGCTACACCATGAAGCTGTGGCTTTGAAGTCTTTGCTGTGCTCTTGATTTTGTTTAGCCCACTTAAGTGCCCACATACGTATCATGTTTCTTGATACAATATACCCATTTTGACGCTGCTCATGGACCATGTCTACTGCGTGCTTCTCTAGAATCGGCCAGTGTGCAGTGCCTCTTCTCATTGCACATTTATTCCTGGGCATACTTCGTAGTAAGTGTTCCTTTGATCTCCAATCCTGCACCATCTTCTCAGTTACACCGTATTCTCTTGAAGCAGCACAATTGTTGTGTGACTGGGCATATGCTATCACTTACAGCTTAAAACAAGCTTCATATCTCCTGCGTTTAACAATTGGAGCCATGGTGAGGTTTTATGGTAGCTGGATACAGTATTAATATACCCTAGTGTTCACACGGAGAGAGTGCTATTGCTTATGGAGTGATAACTCAACAACTGGACAAGGCAAATGAGAGAAGGGGTATCACGTTTGGGGATAGATAACATGACCTGGTCACCTTACACATATATGGTAATCATTAAGAATCAATCTCCGAATCAGATGACCTGACTTCTTCTTCATCATTGTCATCCTAAATTTACCACTGTCGGTAGTTAAAAGAATTAAAAGTCATTTACTGAATATTCTATGTAAAAAAATAAATTTTAAATTAATTATTTATAGGAGAAAAGTATTATGATCAATAAATATATGGTATTACTGGCCACTTCAGACACAAAGACGGGATAAAAATAGCCCATCTCCCCCTCTTACAGCTGCCAATGGGAAGCGTCTTGGTAATTAAATTTGATGTTTATTTTCAGTTTGTCTAATTTATCATGTATCAAATTAATATTACTAAAATTGTGTAGGTAGTAGGCAGCTACCAAACCGGGAGGTACTACTGCCTGGGAAGATATTGGAAGCATAATGTGTTGTCTAATGGTAGACCCTGCTGCTATATGGCATAACGAAAATTGTGACCAAGTCCCAGGTTGCTGACCTGACTTTCTGCCTCATTTACACACAATTGCAGTTTCAATTGTTCCTCTTACTTTGACAACACAACATACATACAGTATATTATTTCTCACTTTTGATCTTTTTTTTAAATTTTTGTATTTATTTATAGTTAGTTACTTAAAATTAGGCCAATTCACTTCAAGTAATGGCATCAAATGTTACCGGCTGGTGTAGTGTAAACACTAGTGACGTCACTTAAGCGTCTGTAATTAACTGTCGATAGTTTCAAGAATTAACGCACTCATTTACTGAATATTCTTTGTAAAAAAATAAATTTTAAATCAATTATTTATTGGAGATAAATATTATTATCAGTAAATATACCGATACCCGGTATGCATTACTGATCACCTTGTAGGGTTTCGTGGTATAATGTTGTCTAGCACTCAGGATGGATGGAAACTCTAAGGTGGTTTTCTTGTATAATATAAGTTATATGATAGACAGTCTGGTGCTGGAGGTGCCGTGTGTTGAGGAGCTGCTCAGTAGAGACGTTCGGTGAGTAGCGTGTTGAAGGAGGTAGATGTGCAGGAGCTTCGTTAGAGAAGATGTTGCCTGTTGCTGGCCTCCTGGTTGAATGAAAGCTGGACAGCGAGGAGCTTGCTGGAGGTGGTGTTGCGTGTTCAGGAACCGAGAGCAGAATGAGAGCTGGTTGGTGAGGAAGCTCAGAGAAGGACAGCTGGTGGGTCGCCATGCTCGCTGGCGGGAGCGAGGACCGCCAGGCAGGCGAGGAGAAGCGAGGGCCGCCAGGCAGCGGCGGAGGAGAAGGTGTTGCGTGTTGTAGAAGTGAGGCCAGAATAAATTTCAATGGAGAGACAGAGCTTATATACCCAGCAGCCGTGAGTCAAGCGTGAGTCACGTTGGGAAAACCCGAGAAAGTCGCCGGTCTTTGGCTCCGTTGCTAGGATACTGCGGCATCTGGTGACGGCGCCGCCTGGGCCGCTAGTTTGGTTGCTAGGGCAGACGTCGCAGGTGGCCTGCAGCTACGCAGTTGTAGGCAGTTGTAGGGGAGACGTCCACTACAACCTCAACGGCTAAAAATAGCCCAATCTCGCGGTCACTTTCCCTTTCTTGTCTCCTCACTGGCAAATGGGGGGGGGGGAAGGGGTGTGTGATGATAGCAGCTGTGTTTATTACAGGGTATGTTAGACAGGTTTATAATACATTTTTATTATTTTAATATACCGGTAATCTTAATTTGAATCCAGCTTGCCAAACGTAAGTTTCAGTATAAAATAATTACTGGTAGGACTTTGTGAGTGGCTTACGATGTTTCCATCACCACTCTTGACACAGTAAACCACAATATTTAAGATGTAAGAATTTTATATTTGTTGCTTAAGACGACCCCCTAACTTTGGGCAGATTTTTTTAATGTTCAAATTTCGTCTTATAAGCCGAGATATATGGTAACTTCTTTCTATTCATCAATTGCTTCCAGTCTTCAAGACAAAACCACCTGGTAGTAAAATGGCCATAAAATGTTAATGATGGTGAACTATTGAGACACACAATAACACACGATTGGAATAACAATAATTCCTTCATTAGCTTAATTCTTGATACCCCTTAGTACAAGCCCATTCAACAAAAATAATAAAGTTCAAAGTACTTCGTGTAACAATATTGGTTCATACCGATTGTAAAACAAGTCTTGTAATTTCTGTTTTATAGTTACAGTATGTTGAAGTAAGTTATGAAATAAGTCCTAGTACCTGTACTGTATTTATCAAAATTAACAATTTTGTCTGTGTTGGCTACTTATGTACACGTAAGACCTACATTATTAGGTATTACTGAAGTCAAGGATGATAAAAAAATAATATAAATTGCTTATTGCATTTTTTATCCATCTGTACTTCATTAATAGCTTACACAAGAATATTTTATTTTTGCTTATTGATTCATAAGACTTCTTTACATAATTTAATTCTATACAGTCAACCCTCACTTTACGCGGTTAATGTAACCCACAGGGTACCGCTGAAAGTGAATAACATAACATATGGGATTAAATGAAATAGAGACCAGCTGACCCCCAAACTCCACTTTTTCCAACACAATACCTATGTTCTAGTAAAAATAACATCTTAATTTTATGATGGTACATGCACACAATTAATACTTAAGAGAAATAGAGAAATACAGTCTCCAAGTTAATGTCCATTCAAATAATGGTCTCAACTCCCTCCCCCTCTTCTCACACTACACTCACTGGCTCTTCCCTCTCTGAGAAATTTTTTGGGGAAAACCAGGTATAGTAATAAATAATACCTCAAACTAAAGTTAGGATAATATAATTGACATTGCTGGATTCCTTGTAAGACAAGGAATATTTTGAATACAAATGTCATATATTTTGCACAAAAGATAACATATTTACTCAGAGTAAACATTATATCTAAAATTTGTATGTCTAATGCAAAATCTATGATGTTTATATTCAAAATGATCATCAAATTGTAAGAATTCCAGCAATGTAAATTATATTCTGGCCGGGTAATTTGTATGAATTTTATGAGCTAAAACAAATATCTTCAGTTAATAAAAAAAAAAATATTCTTCACTACACTATCTGTCAATCAAAGTATCCCACCTTGCCTCCCCCCCTCTTCCAACCTGCCAGATGGTCCTTCCATCCCAACCCTCCCCCCCCACCCCCCTCCCTTCTAGAGAAAGGTTGGGTGAAAAAACTAGATTTTAACATTTAGTATTAAATAATACCTCAGATTAAAGTTAGGATAATATAATTGACATTTCTGGATTCCTTGTAAAACCAGGAATATTTTGAATATAAATGTTATATATTTTGCACAAAAGATAACATATTTACTCAGAGTAAACATTATATCTAAAATTTGTATGTCTAATGCAAAATATATAATGTTTATATTCAAAATGATGATCAAATTGTAAGAATTCCAGCAATGGAAATTATATTCTGGCCGGGTAATTTGTATGAATTTTATGAGCTAAAACAAATATCTTCAGTGAATAAAAAAAAAAATATTCTTCACACCGTGGTGCCAGGTGGTCGGTCGCCGGTCCCTCCCTCCCTACCAGATGAATGTGTGGGAATACCAGACTGTTTACCTTTTTAGTAATAAATAATAAATCAGACTAAAGTTAGGATAATATAATTGACATTGCTGGATTCTTTGTAAGACCAGGAATATTTTGAATATAAATGTCATATATTTTGCACAAAAGATAACAAATTTACTCGGAGTAAACATTATATCTAAAATTTGTATGTCTAATGCAAAATCTATTATGTTTATATTCAAAATGATCATCAAATTGTAAGAATTCCAGCAATGTAAATTATATTCTGGCCGGATAATTTGTATGAATTTTATGAGCTAAATAAAAAAATTATACTTCACCTTGTAAAGGGGTACACCCACCGTGGAATGTGAGCATCCTGGGTTCTGGCAGGGCACCGTGTGGAAACGCAGAATGTGGGACCTCGTAAAGTGAGGGTTGACTGTATAGTAAATATAATCCCCAATCCCACACCTGTCTGAAAGACTGATTGTATTTATTAGTGAAAATATGTGTGTGAGTGTGTGCCACAATGTGTGAACATCATTAGAGATGATAACTTATTCACTGGAGAAAAAAAATCGTAATTACCCAAATATATATTATTGTTAGGTCTGAAGTACCAGTCATAAAAATATTTGTCCTATGGTACACTATACAGTAGTCATTATTTCTACTGAATAAGCAGCAATAGTAAAGAAGATTAAATGGTCTACTTATATAGTTACTACAGTATACAGTATCTGTAAAATAAGTCTACTGTAATTATATTTAAATGCACACTGATTATAAATCTTTTTTTACACTTAACAATTTTTTTGTTCTCATTATCCCAAACCTTCTGTTTCAAATACTGTATTATAATTATAAATCATTAGCTTTGTAAATCTCATTCCAAGAGTTACCCAGGGAGATTCATTCAGTTCACGAGATAATGGCAAAGATCTATGCCCCTGTGACCCTCACCTGCAGCAGACTCTTCCTGAGATCTTCCATCCAGAACTTGTGGTGAACCAAACAACTCATCAATGATGTGCATTGAGTGGTTAGTATAACTGTTGGAATGATAAACCTGAGATACTGTGGTGGTAGTTGGGGTTTGGCTTGAATGAGCTGTACCCTCACCACTCTGCTTTGGTTCTGATGCTGGCAGAGGTGAACAATCCCCAAACAAGAGAGTATCCAACACTCTATTGTAACATCCAGTGGGCTTTGTATTCATTCCTGTGTTTTTTTCACACATTTCTTTTTTTCCTAAATTGATTCTGTGAAGGTTGCCACTATTCACAATTTCTGACTTTTTATTACAAGTTGTAGAACTTTCATCTTCAAAGAGTAATCCAGCCAACACACTGTTGTAGTGAAAGTTTGAATTTTTACTCGGTTGTTCAGAAGTAATCCCAGAAGCCATATTTTTTTGACCATTTAATGAATCAAGCTTCTCAGCAGAGGTAATAGCAGTTTTCTCTCTCTTTGACTGGCCATCCTGAATCCTACCTGCAGTACACAACACAGCTGCAGGATCAGGTGCCAAAAGCACATCACAATTATCTTGCATTCTAGTACACTGTGACAATATTTTGCAGTATGGAGACTTAACTATATTAAAATTCTGTGCCTCCTGCTCTTCATTTGACTCTGGTGAAGGTGGGATACAATCACTATCACTCAGATCACAGTTCCTTTCACTATTAGAACTTGTGTCACTCTCAGTGTCTGATATAACAGTTCTGGCCACTTTTGTCTCCTTTATTGAAGTTGCTTCAAATCTTTTGCTGCTGCTCAGGTGAACTAACTGATCCTCTCCATTACCATAGTTTATGTTAACTACTTGCTGATGATTATCTTCCTGCACATTTACTTTCTTTGTAAATGTTTTCCTGCTGACTCTTACAGTTTGTGTCTGTGCATAAGCCTTCCTCTGCCCAGTTCTCAGGTTCCTGTTATAAGTATTAATACATTTTTTTACAATCTTACTTTCATTTCTTACATTTTGAGAGACTTTACATGGGCCAGCCACTGCTTCATATGTACTTCCTGTTTCATCACTTAAGATATTTCCATTTTCTGTATTCTGTTCATTATGGAGTGTCTGTTTTAATTGCCTCACTGATGGAGCACATACATCAAGTTCATCAAACAATTGAGTAAGTTGAGGTAATTGCAGTGTGTGGTACTGTCTCAAGAGCAGCAAGTGTTCCTTAGTGCTACTTGCCAGGACAAGTCTTGAAAACTCACTCAATGTCAACCCAGCAGCTTCTGCCATTACCTTTAACTGGATTCTAAAATAAGGATAGGGGAATAAAAGTTCAATTTTGTGAAAGCAGAAATGTTTAAACTTATTTTAGGAATGAATCTAACAAGAAATGCTGCATCAACAATGGCTCATAACAAGCAAATTAATAATTTGGAAATCATAAATACAGTATGTGCAACATGTACTGTACTTTACTTTCTTTTAAGCTTCTCTCTACCACTTCCCTTAGTGTAAATATTTTATTAATACAGTACACCCTTTTTTTTTTAAGCCATCTGTTTTCCTTCCTAAACAATCAATCAAATTGAGACTGCATCCTGTTGCTGTCAATAAAATATTAGAACAAACAATGAAATTGTAGGATAGGAATAATAACCATAAGATTATACTATGAACACTAGAAATAGATAACAGGAAAAATGAGAGAGAAAAGCATAGGTACAGGCATCCCCATGGTATTGGAATGGTTCCGTTCCTGAAAATCTTTATGTAACACGAAATCCTGTAATGTGGGACCATTTTTCCCATTGACTCCTAATATATAAATTAAACTGTATTCCTATGGAATTCTTTGCAGCCCAAAAACATAACAAGGGCACATAATCTGCCAAGTGCCAAAATAGAAAATGGAGGAAAATGCTCAGGGAGGAATGTGTCAAATACAAAATTTTTCAGGACTCTCACCCATGTGTGCAGGTTCCCAATTAGTTCTGACTTACCCAGAAGACAGAGGAGAGGTTCGGGAATACAATGCAATACTGTACATAACACGTTTCAGCAACATACGGCTCTTAGCAGGTTATGGTCCTGGAGCTCCTCAATTATGAATGAAAATAGACACAAACAATGATTCATTCATGATATAACATGACAATAAATGCACACAGTTGAATTTAACCCACCAGAATCGATGTTGAGTGCTGCATGAGTGCTCTTTTTCCACTCGTCTTAAATAAGGGTTACACAGTAACACACTCATAACTGAACACAAACTGGGGAAAGAATTCAAAATGAGCAGTGCTATTGTTGTAGTGGCTGCTGGGGAGGTTTGCTATCCTCCAACCTTATCTTGTAACTACCACAGAGAATCCAAACAAAATATATTTAATAATTTCTGTGAAATATTTTTTTCTATATTGCCATTTTTTCTTTTGAAAATCTTGATAAAATAACCATAATAACATAAGGGCAAATACAGTCCTGAACACAGTCGCATAAATGAACACCACTGGGGAAAGAATTCTGAGGAGCACCTTTGTTGTGGTGGCTGCTGGAAACTGGGGGGGTGAGCCATACTCCAACTGTATTTACCACAGAGATATCCACACAAATAAATTTTACACTTTGGGTTAAAATTGCCTTTTTTTTTATTAAAAATTTTACCAAAATTGCATAGGGGCAAGTTTTTTGTCTGTATCCCCAATTTTTGCTCAATTTCAAAATAAGGTATGGGCGAATTTCTGTAACCTGAGTTTCCATAATGCCAGGATGCCTGTATAGCAAAAATGAAGATGACTCGGAGATAACAGCAGGAATATGGGAAAAAAAATGGAAAGGGGAATGAGGCACAGTTGGTCTCATCACAAACATGGTGGGTACACAAGGGTGGTGCATACTGTGAAAAATTAGTCATATATAAAAACATACAATATTATACAGTACATTTATTATTCTTTAGTATAACAACATATACTAAAAGAAAATAAATATTTCACTTCAAAACTTAAAGGTTGTGTCTCATAATGAAAAAAAGAAAGAAGACAATTCTGTATACAGTAGTACTACTACAATAATTAATGATTTTCAAATTGAATGACTACTTCCCTACTTCATTTGCACGTGCAGTAAGATTAATAAAAAAAATAAAAGGTTGGGTGTCATGAACTAATATGAGATGAAAGTGTATGTATGTTGAAATATGAAGAGTGCACATGCACTTCATTTCTCATGTGAGTGCTGCTCTGTATGCATGGGGGAGCTCAATTTTGATAATGATTCTCTGAGATGCAGGATCTCTTCTACCCAGTGATTAGCTAAGATGCCTAAGGAATTCCTTCTCATCACTGATTGGCATGAGGGGAGGGGGAATCCAATTGTTAACCTAGTTCTGGTCCCAATTGACAAGAGGTGCTGCTGTGACAGGCCTAGCTAGCTAGCCAGCAATAATTTAAATTTTTAGATGTGTTTATAATCGCCAAGTCATGTTATGGATTAAGCAGGCAGAAACAGTTATGAAAAGATCTTAACAACCACCTATGACACTAATCTGCATTACAACCACAAATGTCATAGCAATAACAAGTAAATCTGAAGAGGTGATGTATATGAGGAAGAGATGGAATTTGGGTGTTCTCTGTGTGGCTGAAGGGAGTGTATTCAGGAGTCACCCATTGTCACTTTGATTACTCACACTACAGTACAGTGGTCCTTCGGTTAACGAACACAATTCGTTTCAGAAGGTCGTTCGTTAACCGAAACCATTGTTTCAATGGGATTTTGGGTAATTGGTTACAGCTCACAGAAAATTACATACAAAGTAAAAAAAAAATGCAGTAAAGTACACTTACTTTGAGATGTATATGTAGAAGGCTCCTGGTTGATGATGATGATGGGAATTAGAAGTGAGGGTGGAGGAGAAGGGAGAAGAGAAGGAAGTGGGGGTGGAAGAGAAATCACCCCATGCTTGATGCAGTCATTTCACCCATAAAATTTTAAGTTCACTAGGTGTAATTCAAGATTATTTTCTTTAAATCAAGACTGCACTGCACTATATATTGTCAATATGTTAAATAAATTTCAGAATGACCAATACAGTAATTGTACTGTAGAAGCTTAAAAATACTCTGTGTTCAAGAGACCCACAAGCAAGATGTTTCCTCCACTGAACAGAGATACAAACTGAGGCCTTGGTGGGTGAGTGAAGTGGCTGATGGGCACACCAAAAACTAGTTCCCTGTACTGCAATTATGTTAAATAAGTGTTAAAATGACTAAAAATTTTAATATAAAACTTGGAAAATTATTGAATAGTACAACCTTCTTGATATTTACTCCAATTTTAACGAATGTAAGCCCTAGAACCGATTTCTGTATTGGCGGACTAATCTTCCAGCTGGTGAGCAAGCCAAAGCATGTTAAAACATTTTCATAAAAATTTTGTTAACCGAATTTTTGTTCGTTAACCGAGGCGTTCATTAACCGAGGGACCACTGTACTTCATCCATGAAACATTAAAAACAAAGTTGAAATCCAAGGATGTGTACAGGATTACACATTAGGATAGTATCTGGTGTCAAGCAGCGCTAATGGCAAGCTCTACCCATGAGGTTTTTAAGAATGGTACAGTAGATCTCGCCTATCTCCTAAGATAATCATTAATAGCTAGCTGGGAGAATGAATGCCATGTACCGGGTAAGAATAATTTATTTGATTATACTTTTAATTTCCCTTCTAGTGGTTTCATGGAATTTCTACCCTAATCTGTAAACATTAATCTCTTACTTAATCATGGTACTCACTTGCACATAGTAGTAGGAGTTTGTCCATACAGGATAGTTTTTGTCTCACATATTATGGTCCTCTTATCATCAACTGGATAAGATGTACCAGTGCGTTGTCTCCACACCTCAAGAAGTGGACGATAGCTACTGCTGGAGTTCCGTCTTGCTAGATCTATATAAACCAGGGAAATATGAATAAATTCAACAAAAAAAATTATTAAAAAAAAATTATAATGAATATAAACAGACGTACTGTAAATGTGAGTGAAGATAAAATTTAGATAAGAGTAATAAATATGCCAAGAAATGGTGTGTTTTTTCCTCAAAAGTGTCAGTTCTTCTAAAGAATTCACTAGCATTCAAAACAATACAAAATCAAAGACCTAAGAATAAAAAGAAATAGTGTACTCCACTAACAAAAAAAAAAAAAAAAGTGACAGTTCAACTTGTATCATTTGTATATCCTTAGGTTGAAACACTTACAAAACCCTGTTATTCTCCATCACCGTACACTCTTCAGTTTAAAAAAAAAAATAACTCTTTAAGTTGTTTCTTAAAGGGCTCCACAAAAGTCAGCTGCTTCATGGATGCAGGCAACCAATTGTACAGTCTGAGTGCTGTACTGTATAGAAAAAGGATTGGGCAGCAAAAGAACATACCCATACTGCTTTAGGCTCCTCAAGACATGAGAGGTCATCACTACTACACAAAATCATTTCGGAATGTGTGGTCAGAGGATTTAGTAGGTTGGCCAAATACTTGCCTTAAAAGTACTTAGGCAGAGTTTGAACTCTATCCTAGCTTTAATTGGAAGCCAATGAAATTTGATCAAGAATGGAATAGTGAGAGCAAAAATAAGCCTGACAACCCTGTTCAACAGTGTGTGAGCTTTCTTCAGTAGATAATTAGGTAGGCAGACCCATAAAGAGTTACAATAGTCAAACCGAGACAAAATTAGTGAATGTAGTAGTGTCACATGACACTGTCTATCCAAAAACATATAGATATTGAATATGAAAGTTGCAACTCTTAATCACTGAATCTGTATCCTCTTTAAAATTAAGTTTTGAGTCAAAGTACACTCGAAGATTACAAATCGAATCGACAGGACTGATTTGTACTTCACCAAAGTTTAAATAGAGCCAAAATCATCAGATGATGATAATTTTGGTTGTGCCATCATTCAGCTTAAGTTTTCTCTTAGCCATCCATATCTTAATATCAGACATCAAGGACTTCATAATCTCCTCAATATCCTCATATTTATTATTTTTACATAAAGTTTGTATCATCAGCATAGAAATGGTAGGCAATATTGTACCATGAGCATCCAGCAGTAATGTACACTCCTTGCCAATGCATTATGGGCGAGGTGGCTGACAGAAGTGATGTTTGCTGTAAGCGTTTCACACCCCTCCATGCCAGCCAGCTGGGGCTGAGGCAGGCATCTTACATCTGGCAGCAAAAGGAGACTCAAGGACAAGTCAGCCAGCAATCAAAACGTTCACCAGTTGCCTGCTTAAATTTTGTGAACGAAGATTTATGGGTTTTACCCCCCGACATTGTCCCTATACTGTATATTGCCACAACACTTGTTGTTTCTTTGACTTTTTTAACACAATGGGCAAGAGGAAAGATTAAACAAAGGAGCAGATAGCGTCAATTACTAGTCTGCATAAGGGCAAGAAACCTGTAAAGGAATTATCAAGAATTGTTGGTGTGAGTGAACGATCAGTTCAGATTTGGATTAAACGATTTCGAGATGACGGTGGGTTGGCAATACCAGTGCACAGCGGAAGGGAAGGCTCGAAAAACTTCCCAACGCACGATAACTGTTCTTAAGAGGCAACTTGATGATAATCCACGTCTGTCAGCACGGGAATTGAAAGAAAAATCCTGTACTTCTAGGCGATGTTTCTGTAAGGACCGTTCACCGTCACATCCATGACGACCTGTAGTTTCGTAGCCACTATGCACGCAAGAAGCCACTCCTCACCCTTGTCCAGAGCGGTCGCTTTTGCCAAGGCTAATGCTCAGTGGGATACGACCAAGTGGAAGCACGTGCTTTGGAGTGACGAAGCAACGTTTTCCATTACTAGAAGTCGTACTTTTAATATGTGCAGGCGCCCAGGGAGTGATTTGCTTGACCCAAAGTTCACTTTTAGCACTATTAATCATCCTGAGTCACTAATGGTGTGGGGTTGCTTCTCGTACTTTGGAACTGGTGATCTTGTTGTGCGACCGAGGAATGTGATGATGAACCAATTTAACTACTTGGAGCTGCTTTGTGATTATTTGCCCGGGTCTTTTGAAAAATGCCGCACTAATGTGTTTATGCAGGATGGTGCCCCTTGTCACACAGCAAAATCTGTAATACAGTGGCTTGTTTACTGTCAGGTAGACTTCATAAGTGATTGGCCAAGCAATTTGCCTGACCTTAATCCGATAGCAAATATGTGGAGCATCATCAAGCGACATCTACAAGGCAAGGACATAAATACCGTCCCCAAGCTGGAGGCAGCCATTGGTGAGGAGTGGAATAATTTAGACCCACAAATGAACCACGATTTGGCAGTCCTTTCCGTCATGCCTGCAGGAGTGTATCAAGAGGAAAGGGAGACCTATAGACTACTAGAAGTTTGTTAACTTCTCAGATTAATTTTTATTAAAATTTCATCTTGTTGTTTATGTCCGTCACGACCCCGTGCATAATGCAATGGCGAGGAGTATAAGACTACTGGTATAGATGTATGCAGAAGCGGTTTCAAAACTGATTCCCGTGGGAATCCAAACTGCAAAAGGACTGGGTCTGAAATGGTTCCACCAACCATCACACATTGAGATCGCTCTGACAAATAAGAACATAAGAATGGAGGAAACTGCAGAGGGCCTATTGACCCATACTGGGCAGTCCCGTTTATACCCAACCCCTATTGCTCATATAAGCATCCAACCTATGTTTGAAGCTATCCAGCGTATTCGAGTTAATGATGATATTTGGTAACTTGTTCCATTCATCCACTACTCTGTTTCCAAACCAGTGTTTACCTATTTCACGCCGAAATCTAAATTTGTCTAATTTAAAACCATTGTTACGAGTTCGCTCCTGGTTGGATAGTTTGAGTACCTTTGTAATGTCCCCTTTGTTTAACCCTGACTTCCATTTATACATCATCATCAACGACACCAAACGACCAAAGTTGCTGAAGCAACAGATGATGATCCACTGTGTTATAGGCTGCAGAGACCAGGAGGGAGGACTTTCCTCTGCAAGTGTTTATTACCAAATCGTTATGAATTTTACATACCCATAAGACAGTTTCAGTTGAATGGTGCTTCCTATGGGCTGACTGGACAAGGGGGACCACTTCATTTCTCTCCAACAGAGGAAATAACTGATCCAGCATAGCACGCTCTATTATCTTTGATGCGAATGAAAGATTGGAGACTAAATGATAATTTGACATTTTCAGTATCAAAACCAGGCTTCTTAAAAAGTGGACGCAATAAAGCCTGTTTCTCAGATGACACAAAATCACCCTCTGCAAAGCATTCATTTATGAATCTACAAATAAAGTCTGCAGCATATTCATAAGGGAGTTGTACATATAGGATCAAGATGACAAAATGTCTTCTACAAATCTTTGATACAGTATAGTGCAGAATGTTGTTCACTCCTACAGGACAAAATGGCATAACTCAGTTGAAGTTCAACTGAAAATTTCTCATTTAAAGAAACACCATCAAATTCATTTCTTATGCGTGATATCTTTGTCATAAAAAGCAAGGAAAATTCTGAGACAAGCTGAGCATCTGAAGTGGAAGAAGACCCAACAGCCAATTCATAAATGCATAAAATTTTTGCTAATCACTGCCACAAGAGGCTACTTGACTTCTGTAGTACATGTAGTAAACTTTGTGTGCCCTCACTGAACAAACAACAGCCCTACATGCAGTCACATACTCTGACCTAGTACGGTCTGTTCGTTCAGGACTTCTATGATCCTTATGCAGAGAACTAATACAAGAGTCATACCAAGGAAAGTCATCTCATACTGTAATTCTCTTTGTGACCTCCGGACGATAATGGTCTGAAATGGACTGGAAGACATCATTATGTAATTTAACCAACTCCTCAGAGGATAAATCAAAGAATGATCAACTTCCTGATCAATCATGGTTTCCTAAAGATAATTGTTTTACTGTAAGAAGGGGGGTCTTGGGATATTAAAACCAAAAGTAAAAGAAGCATGGTCAGAGTCTAATACACAATCACAGTCAGCTGGAGACAAAAATAGGTCTAGTGTGTGTCCAGAAAGATGTGTTGGAGACGACACATGATTGAAAAACTGTTTACATTGAGAATTTCTAAGAACTACGAGGAAAAAGGTTTCAGAGATGGGCTATCAATCCAATAATTAAAGTCATCACATATTAACCATTGCCTGCTCTTTCCTGAAAGTCTCAAGATAGTAGCCAAATTCATCCATGAAATCCCTATCTGTACCTAGATGACCAGGATGATAGACAAGCAATTCCAATAACTTGACGATGAAGATTTATTAATGCCTCCATGAATTGAAAGGAGGAAAAACAGAGTCACTCCTAATCAGTCTAATGTTGAGCAGGGCCAAAGACTACATTAGCACCACTCTGCCACCCAGAGCTCATGCAGCAGGTTTGGGAACGTGAATAAGATAACGAGTCTTACGAAGAGCACTACAAATGAGATTGATGTCTGATCCATACAACCACTTTTCAGTTACACAGAGGATATCCAAGTTGAACTCCCTCAGAAACTCAATAACTTAACGCATCTTGTTTTGGATCACATGGATATTAAGCAGACCTACTCTTAATAGACTCAAAGAGGGCACTATGTATTTTTTGAACAATTAAAGTCAGTGTTCTCAATTGCTTTTTTACATTAGGAAGTCATCATAAGGGCAATCTTTACTTAATGCAACATGAATGACTGACTCAGTTGGTACTGCAAGAGTGAATCAATTTGCACAGTAGGGTGAGGTCTTATTTGAGCATGCCCTAGACTCATGACTGTCTGCAAAAAATGGACAAACTGGACAACCAGTCCTCTTCTTCTACTATAAAGTGGTAGGAAGCTCTGCATCTTAGTAGAAACTGTGTCTTCTACTGTTTATGCTCTAATCATCTGTTTTATGACCATCATGTTTGTGTCTGCTAAGAAGGGCCACTTTGTGAGTCATTTAAAAATTGAAGGTTATCTTTAAATTAGGTGGGAAGTGTTTGTCGATGTTGGAAAAGGATATTTGTGTTTTTTTTTATGTGGAATAGGCCACCCAGGCACAGGTCATCAACCCACAACAGGGCCTGGGGGTTGAAAAAAAAATAGTAAAAAGAAAAAAATAGAAGAAAAAGAGACTAT
The DNA here is from genome assembly GCF_018991925.1 of Homarus americanus. Taxonomy (NCBI): domain Eukaryota; kingdom Metazoa; phylum Arthropoda; class Malacostraca; order Decapoda; family Nephropidae; genus Homarus; species Homarus americanus. The sequence continues at coordinate 13,565,447 of NW_024736071.1, read as the reverse complement.
AAGTTAATCTACACCACGAAGATGCCGGAAAACCAGCTTTTAGAAGTGAGAAAAAATGTAAGAGGATGGAAACACAGAAGAAGGTAAGAGCATTCCACAGTTTGGCTGTGTAAAGAAAGAAGGATGTACATACAGTATTAATATCTCCATTAGCTGGAATCCCTCAAACTCAAAACTCTCCGATAGCCGGAATTAACAAAATTTCTGAAAAATGTTCCCAAAGCCAAAATTTTCCGGAAAATTACGGCTTTGGCAATGATTTTCCAAGAGGCACATTTTCCGGAAAATACAGTGGTCCCTCGGTTAACGAACGGTTCGATTAACGAAATTTCGGTTAACGAATTACCTACCATAAGGACCTTCAATTCGGTTAATGAACAAAACTTTGATTAACGAAATCCTTACGACAAACGCGTTTTGTTGTGAGCATCAGCTGGTGGGCTAATCTGCCAATTCAGTAATCTGTTCTATGTTTACATTCGTTTCAAGTGGAGTAAATATAAAAAAAGTTGTGCTCTTTAATATTTTTGCAAGTTTTATATTAAAATTATTAGTCATTTAAATTTTTTAAACATATTGATAATACTGTATATGCAGTACAGGGAAATAGTTTTTTGTGCGCCCATCAGCCACTTGACTCACCCACCAGGCGTCAGTTGGGCTTTGTTTACAGTGGAGTGAACATAGATTCTATTGGTGTCTTGAATATTTTGGCATTTTTACATTAAAATTATTGGTTATTTTGAAATTTAATTAACATATTGATAATATAGAGTGCAGTGAGAGTTGATTTAAATAAGATAAAATTGAATTACACCTAGTGAACTTAAATTGTTATTGGTGAAAATACTGCAGCAAGCATGGGTCCCTTGAAAGGTGATTTCTCCTCCATCCCCACTTCCTTCTCTTCTCCCTTCTCCTCCACCCCACTTCTAATTCCCATCATCATCATCAACCAGGAACCTTCTACACACACACACACCTCAAAGTAAGTGTAATTTACTGCATTTATTTTTTTTAACTTTGTATGTACTTTTCTGTGAGCTGGAACCAATTACCCAATATCCCATTGAAACAATGGATTTTTTTAACGAATGACTTTGTGGAACGAATTGTGTTCGTTAGCCGAGGGACCACTGTAAAGAGAAAATTTTCCCGATACCCGGAAAATTCAGGGAATGGGAGATTTTTTTTTCCGGGTTTTGGAGAGTCGTCTCACTACCCAGAAAACTCTCATTCCCAGAAGTGCTATCCACCAATTGTTCTGGCTAACAGAGATATCACTACTATAACGGGTTATTCTTGTGTGAATGACATCCACTCAGAAATGGTGGACACAGAGGGCAAGACAAGTGTTACGAGACCACTGCCTTGCCAGTGGTACACAGGATACCAAATCCACCGAACAGTGCCCGTCAAAGTATCTGTAAAAGAGAAAGAGTGAAATAACATTAAGATTAAGAGAAAGGAAAGAAAGATTATCAACTAAAGAAGGAGAGTTATAAGACAAAATGCCTGTGATTCCACCCTATCTAACAGTTGGACAGAAGAATGACCACCCCAGATATGAGAGTAGTACTCCAAGTTAGGATGTACGAATCCCATATAAACTTAAAGCAACTGCTCAGGAGTGAAGAAGCTATGGTATCTGTACAGCATTCCCAGCTTTTGGGAGGCAGCTTTAGCAATGTTGTGGATGTGTGGCTTCCAGGATATATTAGAGGAAATGATGATTCTGTCTTGAAATGTGATTCGTGCGAGATCTTCTACAGTATGTTGAAGAGTAAATGGTAAATACAGTATTTTATCACTACTGAATTTAATCAAATTTCTACCTCACCATTTGAAGAAGCTACACAGATCTGCATTGATAGATGAAACGATATCAGCTCTAGAAACGTCTAGTTTGACAGTTAGGGGGAAGGGAGGAATGAGAAGAGTGAAGAATAGAATAATCAGTGTAAGAATGGATAGAATTAGTTGTAGTTTGAATTAAATTGTTGATAAAATGAAGGAAGAGAGTACCGGTAGGTGAAAGAACAGAACCCGGTGGAACACCACTATTGGTCGAGAAAGAGCGAGAGATCGTTGCCTCGACATTTTAGTTCCTCCTTTTTCTCTATGGCCTGCATGTTATTTACATTGTCCACCAATTCATTTACCAGGGTGTACATCATCTGGTACTGATGCAGAGCAGTGGCTTCCAAAAGGTAAGAAGTATCAGGGGATCCAGGATAACACCAAATCCATACAATAAAGTATTAGGGAATACTGTAGTACTGTATTCATGAACCAATGAATACAGTGGATCAATGCTTCTTAAGGGCATGTGGCTGTCCGACCCTAGTTTTTTGGGGTAGGTTTTTTAGTCTTAGATCTACAGTAGGTGGCTCAGTCTCATGCAAGATGAGAATGAATGGATTTACCCTAAATTGTGTTTTGAATTTCTCCTTCCTTTACATTTTATTTTATCACTCTAATAATGATAAAAGTTATAAGTAGCAATGAAGGAATAAAGTTTAATAGTAAAGTACTGTAATATCAAATATTCAATATACAGATTATACAGTACTGCACTGACAAAGTTCTGGCAATTACTGTTTTTGTGGGTTAGCCATAATCACCTGATGGCAACTCTTCATGCTGTGCAGTCTCTTGCAGCTTTTCTCGTCGTGTTTATCTCTGAGGCCTTTTCTTACAACCTCTCTCCATGTCATTCTTGGTCTACCCTTAGTTCTCCTCCCCTTACATTCAAACTTGTGCATCACTTGATCCAATTGTCTCCTCCATTCTTTCCGCATGCCCAAACCACCTCAACCCACCCATACACAAAACCTCACCAATACTGTACTTTCAATGCCCATACCCAGCCACCCTCATAGCTATGAACAGGGCATCTTGTCGTTCAGTGTCACATTACACATCCACCTCACCTTTATCATTTCAGCTCATTAAAAACCTGTTAGTCGTCCTCTTTAACTGCCCAAGTTTCACTGCCAAACACACAAGTTATAAACATCTTTCCATTCATACGAAAGGAAGGTCTGTTTGCTTTTAGTAAAATTAGCAACTCCGTAAACTTCCTCCAGCCACTTCTGACTTGCAACTGATCTAGCTTCAGCACCCCTTTTAGCAATGATCATGTCACCCATATAACAAAACTTATCAACTAACTCCAGGGATATTTCCCCAATACATATTGTGTTTCTCCAACTTTGCTAAGGCCACATGATTACATGCACATACAGTGGTCCCTCGGTTAACGAACACAATTCGTTCCAGAAAGTCATTCGTTAACCGAAACCATTGTTTCAATGGGATTTTGGGTAATTGGTTCCAGCTCACCGAAAATTACATACAAAGTCAAAATAAATGAAGTAAAGTACACTTACTTTGAGGTGTGTATGTAGAAGGCTCCTGGTTGATGATGATGGGAATTAGAATTGGGGGTGGAGAAGGGAGAAGAGAAGGATGTGGGGGTGGAAGAGAAATCACCCCATGCTTCATGCAGTCATTTCAACCATAAAATTTTAAGTTCACTTGGTGTAATTCAAGATTATTTTCTTTAAATCAACACTGCACTGCACTATATATTGTCAATATGTAAAATAAATTTCAGAATGACCAATAATTGTACTGTAAAAACGTAAAAATAGTTTATGTTCAAGAGAGCCACACGCAAGATGTTACCTCCACTGACCAGAGATACAAACTGACGCCTTGCTGGGTGAGTCAAGTGGCTGATTGGCGCACCAAAAACTAGTTTCCTGTACCGCAATTATGTTAAATAAGTGTTAAAAATGACTTAAAATTTTAATATAAAACTTGGAAAATTATTAAATAGTACAACCTTCTTGATATTTACTCAAATGGGAACGAATTTAAGCCCTAGAACCGATTACTGTATTGGCGGACTAATATTCCAGCTGGTGAGCAAGCGAAAACATGTTGACATGATTTCGTAAAAATTTTGTAAACCGAATTGAAGATTCTTATGGAAGGTAATTCGTTAACAGAAATTTCGTTAACTGAGGCGTTCGTTAACCGCGGGATCACTGTACAAGAAACTTATGTAACATCGTGCAGTCTGACATCCACTCCACTTTTTGCCCACCTTCCACACTCGCTACACATTATTGAGTTGCTGCTGACACCTTTCTTACACACAACACAAGGCCATCTTCTACTTTCCAGCACTTGTTTTGCCACATTCACGCTCGAGCCCTTTAAATCAATTCCTTCCTTGCATTTCTGGAATTTCTCCACTGCCTATTCAATACTATATGCTATTAGCACTAAGATGTCATCATACAATAATTTCCAGGGCACACCAGTCCTGTAATAGTGCCTCCAGCACCATAATAAACAGAAGGGGACTCAAGACAAAACCTTGATGAACTTCTACTTTCACCAAAGATGTCCTTTTTTCTGCCCACTATTTGATTTGCTATTCCATATACAGTAAGGCAGACATACATTTGCTGAACTTGGGAACACTACTCAGGTTTTTGTATATCAGTACTGCTCTAGTGATTTATATTAGGTGACATTGTTATACACAGTAAATTCACTTTATTTATTATAAGTGTAAGGTGAAAACTTGAAATGTGAACCCTAACCCTCCCTCTGAAGCAGTCAACGAACCCGCCCATTTGTTGTTGTTACCCCTACTCCCAGGACCTTACAAGTACTGATATATTAAGTTAACCAATCCCTTGTCCATATTCCATATTGTAATATACCCTCTAGCCATTAAACTATTAAAATGTTATGATTTCACAATACCCTAAACCAAAGCTGCACTTAATTAATGAGGGCTTTATCGATGTCAACTGAACCCGTAAGTATTTTAGTAGTTCTATGTGCCATTTGGCCCTCTGTGCAACATTGCAATATATGGCACAACAGTAGGTAGTAGGCATCTATCAAACAGGGAGGTACTACCAACTGGGAAGATACTGGAGGCATGTGTTGTCTAATGGTAGACCCTGCTGGCATATGGCATCACAAAATTTGTGACTAAGTCCCAGGTTGCTGATCTGACTTTCTGCCTCATTTGAACACAAATACAGGGTCTCATACATGATTAGCCTACTTACCCTCTTCTCAAACAACATGTTGCATACAACCATTTTCAGTGCATCCCCAAACTCATATACTGTACAGGGTATTCTTTCTCCTTCCATATTACTTTTCCAAAGCTTTTTTCACCATGCACACTTTCATAACCCTATGTGTGTTCGCCAAAATGGCCTTTTCGGTCACTACCGAGTACTAAACAATTTTCCTTTCACAAAGCTCTGATATTACACAAATCAACTTATCCCAGAACTTGTCCTTCTCTTCCTCACTTAGTCCAACCTGTGGGACTTATGCATATAGGTACTGTACTGTAACAACAATCACTAGGTTCTTGCCTACCACTAGCTTCAAAACCATGATCTGATCACCAAGTGATCATGTTCTTTAGAAGGAAAACCCTGAAATTTTATAAATGTGAGCTCACATAAAAAACTTACTTTGAAATTGTTTATGTCTGTTCTTGGTATATGAAGGATGAACAGCATGTTTTGTATATCTGTCTTCTGCCTTTTTAGAATTCACTTCCCTGTGGTCAGCTACCATAACAGTTTTTGAATCATGACACTCATCAGAATCATCTTCAGTATCATCCAATGTATCAGTATCTTCTTGAGGACTGACACACTGCTCTATTGTCACCTCTTCTAGCCAACCTACAGTTCTCTGACGGCCAGTTTTCCTCCGCTGCCTCCCGCGTGCCAGTCTTCTTTGACTAGATATATCCATGTTGTTTACTGAGTAATGACATCATAAATTTTTTCCACTTGCTTTTAAAGTTGCATCCCCACTGGAAGGAAAAAAGGGCAAATTTATAGTATCACACTGGTCTTTATTTTTATATTAAAAATAGGTTTTTCCTATGTATTTTGATGAGTTTCAAACGGAAATCACGTGTTTTTTATAGATCCCTCCCCCCCCACCCAACAATCATAATGGAAAAAGTTGAATTTTTTTTTAGCATACCCTGCAAATAAAAAAATATATTACCAACTGTAGATATATGAGACGAATATGGCTGTAATATGTAACTCTGTACTATTTACCATTATTGATTCAGGTCTCTGTATTATATGTTTTATAATCATACTCCCTTTTGTCACCAAGCATTAGTTCAGGCTTTGGGCACATGCGCGCTGTACGCGCATGGGCAGAGAGAGATACCCAGAGAGATTCCAAGACAGGACGCTGTTTACCCCTGTCTTAACTCCTTTTTGTGTTTGTACCAGAAATAGAACTTACGGACTTGACATCAGTGTGTTTCCTTTACCCCTGAGTGTAAGGACCACCTGAGTATCCCACACCAACCAACCAAGAAAACCTAACCTAACTAGGAGGCCTGGAGTGATGCGTGAGCAGGGGTCAGACCACCTCCGCCATTCATAAACAAATCATGGTGACACTTGTGACTGAGCGAAAGTAATAATCGTGAAAAATTAATATCTCAGTTATCCTTAATTTCCAGTGGAAATATCATAGAATAAAAATGTCTTGGAATAGTGTAGACATTACAAGATACATATTTTTAATACAGAAATAAAGACAGGTGTGATACTATAAATTCACCAAAAAAAAATGGAAGAAGTGTCATCATTAACATTTACACCCTGCTTTCTTCTGCCATCTGAACTTCTCACGAAGTCAACAGAAAGGGTAAACAGGAGTACAGGTACTGTATGGTATTGTAGCGAGACAAACCAAGGAAACTGGTAAATTTTTCCTGTGCAAGCATTCTTGTGGATGAAATGAAATGTTCCAGACTTAAACAGTGAGGGCTATTGCATTGTAGCATGCACCAGGCATATATTTTGGATGAAAAATACTGGTAAAAATATTGCCAAATACATTCCTACCCATTTTTGGGGAGCTTTTCATGAGATAAGGAAACGTTAATCTTCTAGAGAATAATTTCCCCAAGTTCCTGCTTAAGGGTCATAACCACCATAAAGTAAAGTTAGACTAGGCTAAATTGTTAGTAATGTCTTAGAACAGCACATTTACTATAACCTAATAGAACCTGGCCTAACCAACCAAAGAATCCTACTTAACATTACCTAACTTCCTAGCAAGGGGGCTCTCCTCCCCAGACCCCCCTACCATATTAAACAGAAAGTACTTATTATGATATCTGGTACCAATGAAAGCAACTTGTTGAAGCGTCATGGTGTAATTTTACATTTTTTGTCGACGTTATTGTACGCTCGGACCAAATGGGTCAGTGTATACCATGGAGTATTCCATGGTATGAACAAACAAATGACACATGGTGACTCAGTAAATTTCTCCGAGGAGTATTTGCGGTAATTAATTAATTTCTTTACGTACCAAGCACGTAGAGACATCACTTTAATGTCATATGATCGGTTTTGCCCAGCAATTTCCCTTACTCTTCATGCCCTGCCTACTACAGTACAGGTGATTTATGACTGTAGATAGAGAAAATCTTAAAAAATTAAGAAATACGTATATATTATAAATAAAATAAAAAGTTGTCGCCACCACGGCCATTGTGAGACTGGTCAATGAAATTAAAATTGTTTCCAGGCTGCTTCCTTTGAGAAAAATCAAATGTGATTGGTCGAAAAAAATTTGTTTGATGATATCAATACATCATTGGTTACAACTGGATGACTTCAATAGCTAACTCGGTTTCACGGCGGTAACATTGTAGTGGATTCCTCCCCTACAAACACTGTGTGTCGATAACTAGCCGACCTCCCGCGAATTCCCCAGTGTATCCCTCGTGGTCAAGGTCAGGTAACCAGCTCCCCTGAACAAAGCGGAGATCTACCATCAAGCCACGCCTACCCCCGCTATATAAGACCTCACGTGGCCGTCATCGCTCTCTTTCTACTTACCGTCACCGGCAAGCAACATCTGTCAACAGCTCCACACCACACGCTCCCTCAGAAAGCTCCTCGCCCTACAGGAACTCTGAGCAAGCTTCGCCTGACCTAGTATCTCTTTAACACTGTGTTGTGCAACAATACAGTATATATACGGGAAACGCATTGCGAGTTTCTTTTCTACCTCAATCCTGAGTGTTAGATATATCACATGTACGTACGTTGTGAGGCCATATTAAGAGAATCTGACAACCTGCCACAACATCTCCTCACAAAGACTGAAATTAAGTAAAATCAATTCAATTCAATTGTGTCGCTATTATCCTTCCGCCGTGTATATATGGGGTTCAAAATGCTCAGAATAGCTAAATCTAAATGTTTCAGTAGTTTATAACTTTTGGGCGCGCTATGTCCAGAAGTAAAATAATACCATAAGGAGCACTGCGTGATGGGTGGTCAGATCTCTGTGAGACGTAAACAACAAATGGTGACATTTGTGAATTACCAAATCTAATAATACTGAAAAATTAATATCTCGGTTATCCCTAATTTCCGGCGAAAATATCAAAGGAAAAAAGGGGGTCTTAGAATTGTCTAAACATTATGAAAAATACATTAATAACAGCGAGAGAAAAACCGGTGCATGACTGAAATTTCATCATAATTTTTTTCAATAACCACTAATCTGCACAAGAAATGAAGGTCAGATTTTAGTAAAACACACCATAATACACCAATAATAACTATTCTTGCATTAAAACCTGAGGGCAGCCAATTGACGAATATTTACCCTTGTTTTTATCAATTACGGTTAGGTTAGGTTAAGTTAAGTTAAAATTATATACTCACTTTTTAACACATCTGCATGTACTATGCCAGTGTGCACTATAAAACACAGTGAAACTGCAACGATTTTATAATAGTTTTCGATGAAAAATCACTGGTGGGTCAGTCATCAATTATTACCCTAATTTATGGATCACCCATCTAAAAACCGAAAAATTAACACCATCACCTACTAAGCACCAAAACGTTAATATGTAAAGCTTATATAGTTTAGGATTTTTAAAGGTTAGGAAAAGTTACTTCAGGTTTTCAAAGGTTTGTTTAGTGCTTCATTTTTTCTTGAGTTTTACCCCACATGTTCCCTCTACTTTAAAGCCCTGCTCACTTTAAACAAGTAATATTGTTGGTAATTTTATCGATTAACATACTACTTGAAAAATATAAATTTCCGACGGAAAAGCAACAGAAGTCTTAAAATTGTCTGAACTACCGACTCCAGAACTTAAAATCCCAAAATTCGATGGATGACCAAAACGATTTTACTCTACCTATATCTATATGTATGCAAATAACTCTTCAATATACATGTATATACTGTATATATGTAAATACTATACAAACATGTAAAGATCACACCAGTGTATATTTACAGCCAGCAGATGGCTTTGATGCTATAACATAAACTTTATGTGACTATTTTTATGGTAATATCATTTTAATTGTGGCAATTAAGTCACGGTACAAATGACTGTTCGTCACTAGACTACATAACTCAAGTCTAGGACCGTAATAGACCACGTCCCAGAAACTTGTCACTAATGAAGGTTCAGCGTGTGTGTTGTTTGGACTTGGGTTTATTACACACTTAACCATCATTAACGTTAAATTATACAACACATTTCCATAATTTTATTTTATCTGGATTAGTTTTCTAAAGCATTTCATATTGAATAGAAAAAAATAAATAAATAGATGATTGTCCAAACATAAAATTTTAGCATAATATCACTACAGCTTAATTATCTGAGTAATTATCAACAATAATTTTGTATTCATATTATCGGATTTTCGTATACTTAGATAACTTTGCTAGGTTAAAGAGTTAAGTATTTTGTGTTAAGATCGCCTTCAATATTTAGAGTAAATGAAGGTAGTGTAGGTAGTGACCGTGGTGTGGCCATGTGTTGGGGCGGGCTCCTGGACACCCGGAGCTCTCTCTTATTTGTCACAAAAACTTCACACTGCTGTCCTTTAGATCTGCCAATATGATTAATTCTGAAGAGGAAGTGTCTATGTTAGGTGCAAGCATGGTGAGTATATAATATAAATGTTTGTTTGTTCTAATAAGTATGTGTATGGTATATGGGTGCTGTCGACCGCGGTGTTTATGTTTTGACCTAAAGATTCTAGTCGGTATGTTAAGTTGGCTGACACATTATCATTACAACCAGCACCACCACTACCATTATTACTTTCACCACCATTATAATCATCACCACCACCATTACTACCATTATCACCATCACCACCATTGTGGGGTATGGGATGTTTGGGTTCACACTCAGGATGGGATGGAGAAAGGAAACTCACAATGTGCTCTCTGTATACATGTTGTATTGGATGTACAATGCAGCTTGGTGCTGGGAAGTGGCAGCGTTGTTACAAGTGTGATGTAGAGAGAGCTGGTTGGTGAGGGTGCTCAGAGGAGGACCAGCTTGTGGGTCGCCATGCTCGCCGGCGGGAGCGAGGACCGCCAGGCAGGCGGAGGAGGAGGTGGTGTTGCTTGCTGCGGCTGTAGCTAGAAGAAGAGACCGGTCACCACGAGGTCAGGTCTTTTATAGCGGAGGTAGGCGTGGGTAGATAGTTGACCTCCGTCATGTATGGCGGCGCTGGTTGACCTAGACCACGAGGCATACACTGGGGAATTCGCGGGGTCGGCTACTCAGCGACAAACAGCGTTTGTATGGGAGAAATCCACTGCACCATTACTACCACCACCATCACCATCACCATTACCACCACCATTACCACCATCATTACCACCATCATTACCACCATTACTACCATCACTACCATCACTACCATCACCACCATCACCACAGCTATCACCACCACCACAGCTATCACCACCACTACCTTTACTATACTCTACTTTTATCCTCTTCACCACTGATCGGCTTGTTAGCTTCTTGGGCGATTGGTCACGTCTCTGTTACACACCTTTGGAAAGTACGGTTAATATATAGGGCTAACTGGCGAGTGAGTTATTTTTATTATTGTTTATTTTCTTAAGATATTTTCATCAGTGAGATCTGATATGATGATCATTTATTGTGGAAATTGTTCGTTTCATAGATAATTAAGAACATAAGAAAATAAGGAGTTTGCAATAGGCCGGTTGGCCTGTTCATGGCAGCTCCTGTCGAGAGTTACTACCACTCTCTATCATCCATGAATCTATCTAGCCTCCTTTTAAAACTTTCCAGCATTCCAGCACTTACTACAAAGTTGCTAAGGTTGTTCCACTCGTCCACCACCCTATTTGTGAACCAGTTCCTTCCTATCTCCCTCCTAAACCTAAACTTATCCAACTTAAATCCAATGCTACTAGTCCTATCCTGCTCAGATATTATAAGAATTTTATCTATATCTCCTTTATTGATTCCTTTCACCCACTTGAATACTTCATATCTCCCGGCACTCTTCGTCTTTCTAGGGAATGCAAGTTTAGTTACTTTAACCTATCTTGATATGGAAGGTTTCTAAGTCCCGGAATCATTTTCGTCATTCTTCGCTGCACTGACTCCAGTGAATTGATATCCATTCTATAATAAGGGCACCAGAACTGAACCGCATAATCGAGGTACAGCCTGACTCGCGCAAGATATAGTTGCAATAAGACCTCTGCACTCTTATCACTTACACTTTTAGATATAAAACCTAATACTCTGTTTGCCTTATTTCGAACATTAACGCACTGTTTTCTAGGCCGTAGGTCCTGGCTTACAAGTACCCCTAAGTCTCTTTCACAAGTCGACTTCTCTAGGTTGATGTTGTTAAGTCTGTATACATTGACAGTATTTGTTCTTCCAATATTAAGTATGCTGCACTTGCTGGTGTTGAATTTCATTTGCCATTTTTCTGACCACTCCGGCAGTTTATTTAAATCCTCCTGTAGTGCATTTGCATCCTGCCCCGAATTAATCTGCCGCCCTATTTTGGTGTCATCCTCAAACTTGCTAATGTCACTGCTGATTCCATTATCTAGATAGTTTATGTAGATTATGAACAAGAGTGGGCCCAGTACTGACCCCTGGGGAACCCCACTGGTTACACAGCCCCACTCAGATTTAACACCATCTTCGCTGACCCTCTGTGTTCGATCGGTGAGCCATGATTTTATCCAATTTAAAACTTTCCCCTTGATATCATGAGCCTTAACTTTTCTCAGAAACCTCTGATGCGGTACTCTGTCAAACGCTTTGCTAAAGTCTAAGTAAATAACATCGTAATTTTTGTCATCATCTACTACCTTGAAGACTTTCCTAAAAAAAGTCAGAAGATTTGTTAGACAAGATTTTCCTTCTGTAAACCCATGTTGAGAGTCGTAGATAAATTAGTTTTTCTCTAAATGCGATCAAATGCTATTTGCTATAATTGATTCAAGAAATTTCCCCACTACTGACGTCAAACTAATCGACCGGTAATTTGACGCTGTTGCTCTGCCTCCCTTTTTGAATATGGGTACTACATTTGCCTGTTTCCACAAGCCTGGCACAACTCCTGTGTCTAATGATTTTGTAAATAAATTTACAAGGGGTCCTCTAATCTGTTCCTTACACACTTTCAAAACTCGAGGGAAGATTTCATCCGGCCCTGGGGATTTTGTCTTCTTTAATTTATTTATCTTCTTAAGAACATCATCTTTTCTGATAGTGATATTCTTTAATTTCTCTTCTTCATTTCCCCTAAATATCAGTTTCACCTCTGGAATTTCCTTGTGAATTTCTTCTGTGAAAACTGATAAGAAGTATCTGTTTAATGCTTTGCTTATTTTTTCAGTATCATCGATCACTTCTCCTCTCTTTGACTTTAAAGGTCCCACTTTGTCCTTGACCTTTGTCCGATATACCTGGAAAAATCCCTTGGGATTCGCCTTGGATTCTCTTGCTATCCTGATTTTGTGGTCCCTCTTTGCCTTCCTTACATTTTTCTTAACCCTTAAGCCCTTGGTTAGGGTGCTGCTGGCAATACACCCCATGCGGGGTTAAATCGAGAAAAAAATTTAACATTTCCAAAATTAATTAAAAAAAAACGGCGGGAAAATAGGCGGACGCTCTGGAACGTCACCCAGGGCCTAAGGGTTAACATTCCTAGATAGTTCATTACAGTGGTCCTTCGGTTAACGAACACAATTCGTTCCAGAAGGTCGTTCGTTAACCGAAAATTTTGTTAACCATTGTTTCAATGGGATTTTGGGGAATTGGTTCCAGCTCACCGAAAATTACATACAAAGTAAAAAAAAAATGCAGTAAAGTACACTTACTTTGAGGTGTGTGTGTAGAAGGCTCCTGGATGATGATGATGATGATGATGATGGGAATTAGAAGTGGGGGTGAAGGAGAAGGGAGAAGAGAAGGAAGTGGGGGTGGAAGAGAAATCACCCCATGCTTGATGCTGTCATTTCACCCATAAAATTGAAAGTTCATTAGGTGTAATTCAAGATTATTTTCTTTGAATCAACACTGCACTGCACTATATATTGTCAATATGTTAAATAAATTTCAGAATGACCAATAATTGTACTGTAAAAACGTAAAAATACTCTGTTCAAGAGACCCACAAGCAAGATGTTTCCTCCACTGAACAAAGACACAAACTGAGGCCTTGGTGGGTGAGTGAAGTGGCTGATGGGCACACCAAAAACTAGTTCCCTGTACAGTACTGCAATTATGTTAAATAAGTATTAAAATGACTAAAAATTTTAATCCAAAACTTGGAAAATTATTGAATAGTACTGTACAACCTTCTTGATATTTACTCCAATTTTAATGAATGTAAGCCCTAGAACCAATTTCTGTATTGGCGGACTAATCTTCCAGCTGGTGAGCAAGTCAAAGCATGTCGAAACATTTTCGTAAGAATTTCGTTTACCGAATTTTTGTTCGTTAACCGAAATGAAGATTCTTATGGAAGGTAATTCGTTTATCGAAATTTCGTTAACCGAGGCGTTCGTTAACCGAGGGACCACTGTATACCTATTTCTGAGCTGCTCCTCCCCTCCCTTTAATTTCTTTTAAATTCTTTTCTTTATTCCTATGTCATGTTTAAGTTTTTTGGTCATCCACTTTGGCTCATTCTTATTTGACCTAATTTTTCTGTATGGTATATTTTGTTCTTGTGCTTTGCGTAGTATACTAGTGAATATATTATAGTCATGATCAATTGTTGTGTCGCCTAGGAGCCTAGGCGTGCACTAGTTTATCTTGCGGGTGGTAATGAGGCCGCGGCCTGCTGAGGGACTTTTCTCGCGCCCGGGGCAGTTTGTTTTTCAGCATGTCGTGTGAGGGTTGTCGCCGATCTTACATGGACAAATTTGTGAATTTAGGGGTAAAGACAACGAGACCCTTCAATTGTTTAAAGATCACAACATTGTTCCTTATATAGAGACTTTATTTTCTTACATTATTTTGATCAGTAAGTTCTGATATGATAATCATTTATTGTGGAACCCAGCAACACAGTAAATCACTCCGCCGCCTGGGATGCATAGCATTGATGTGGCCATATCATCTCGTGTCCAGAAAATGCCTCAAATTTCACCATATTATAGTAAGTGCTTTCTGTTTAATATACCGGGGGGTCCGGGGGGCAGAGCACCCCGGTAAGGAAGTTAGGTAAGGTTAGGTAGGTTTGTTTGGTTAGGTCTGTTTTTCATACCCACAAATGTTAAGTAACGTTTATTTTTTTTAAATAAAATCTTTAACTTAATTCCACATACTACAACAGTGTCCACTATAATATAACAATGAAAATCTGGTGTTTTTATAATTTTTTTCAATCAAATTTTGCTCGTGGGTTAGTCCTATAGATTTACCAAAAGTACTGGGCATGCACTGGCTCCTGAATGTCTCTAAACCTACTCCAGTGCTGGTTAATTCTGATCACAACACTCTGGCAGTTTGTTCCACGAGTTCACAACTCTCACTCCGAAAAGTTAGCCCTCACAGTTTTCTGGACCTGCAGCTTCTTCAACCTTGAGCTGTGACCCCTTGTGGGGTGGGCGTCTGCCAGCTCCAGGTAAGAACACTCGACTGAGTACCGTAGTACCCTTTGAGATGTTTATACACCTAAATTTGCCCCCCCCCCCTCTGCCTGTCTTTAGTATAAGATAGTCAATTGCTGGTGTTCTAATCTCTCTTGGTAGCTGAGATACCAAAGTGCCAGCACCAGTCTGGTGACCCTCCTTTGTACATTTTCAATCAACTGACAGTCCCTAGCATATCTCGGGGACCAAACAGGGTGACAATACTGCAGGCGGAAAGCTACTCACGCTTGAAGATAGTTATAAGGGATACCTAGATATCTGAACAACCTTCTTATAAGACCTAATAATTTAGTTGCTTGGTTCACCTTCTTCTCACAATGGCTCAAGATCTTCAGCTCATTGTCAGCATACACACCCAGGTCCTTTTCACATTCAATCTCAATTAATGGAGTTTCTTCATTCTGTTGGTACATGTGATATGCCTCCTTACCGTTGGTATATCCCAGGTGCATCCCTCTTACACTTTGTGACATTGAATCTTAGCATCCATTTCTTTTACCATTCTTGAAGCTCACAGAGATCTTTCTGTCACTCTTCATAGTCTGCTTGGTTCTTAATTTCCCCAAATAACTTGGCATCATCTGCAAATATTTGTATGGAGGAATGTATAGCTTCTGGCATGTCATTTATGAAGCAAACAAACAAAATCAGGCCCAATACACTGCCTTATGGTACCCCGCTTGTCAAGGGTACACATGATGATTTTTTGCCATTAATCACCACACACTGCTAGCGATCATAGAGAAAGTCTGATCCACACTAGGACACTTCCCCGAATCCTGTACTCTTCCACTTAAATTTTTAGCCTTTTATGGGTATGCTCTCAAAAGTCTTGGCAAAATCTAAGTATACATTGTCAATATTGCCACCCTGTTCCAGAATTCGAGTCCAAACATCCAGTACCTTGAGTAATTGTGTTAAGAAGGAGCGTCCTGGCACAAAACCGTGTTGGCAATCCTTTACAAGGTTGTTTCGTAGTAGATGTTCCATCTTGACATCTCTTATTATGCTCTCAAGTACTTTACATACTATGCTGGTATGCTGGTCAGGCCCACTTGTCTATAATTACTCATCCAGGCATTTACAGACCAGGATCTTCAGGTAATAGGCAGCTACCAAACAGGGAGGTACTACCGCCTGGGAAGATATTGGAAGCATAATGTCTTGTCTAATGGTAGACCCTGCTGCCATATGGCATCATGAAAATTGTGACCAAGTCCTAGGTTGCTGATCTGACTTTCTGCCTCATTTACACACAATTGCAGGGTCTCAATTGTTTCTCTTACTTTGACAACACAACATACATAATGTACAGTATATCATTTCTCATTCTTGATATATTTTTCTCATTTTTGTATGTATTTATGGTTATTATTATTTTTAGTAAATTATTTTTATTTTTAGTACAGGTATTTTGATTATTATTATTATTACAGTATTATTATTATTATTATTATTATTGTTATTATTATCATCATCATTGTCATTTTCATTTTCATATTTTTGCCCCCAGGCCCTGATGTGGGTCAGTGACCTGTGCCCGGGAGGGCTAATCCCCGTAAAAAAATATATATTTATATATATATATATATATATATATATATATATACTATATATATATATATATATATATATATATATATATATATATATATATATATATATATATATATATATATATATATATATATATATATATATATATATATATATATATATATATATATATATATATATATATATATATATATTTTTTTTTTTTATAAAGAATACAGTTCTGTATAATGTACAGTACAGTATTACCCCAATTTACGCGGTTTCGCTTTACGCGATTCTACATTTACGCGGTACCTAGCCAGAACCGGAATTTCATTTTACACAGTGCATCTACTCATATATGCGGGTGAAGTATAATTTTTTTATTTAGCTCATAAAATTCATACAAATTACCCGGCAGAATATAATTTACATTGCTGGAATTCGTACAATATGATGATCATTTTGAATATACTGTAAACATCATGGATTTTGCATTAGACATACAAATTTTAGATCTAATGTAATAATTTGGTTTACACAAAGCAAATATTTTATCTTTTGTGCAAAATATATGAAATTTCCATTCAAAATATTCCCTGACCTGCAAGGAATCAAGACATGTCAATTATATTATCCTAACTTTAGTCTGAGGTATTATTTATTACTATACCTTAAAATCTAGTGTTTTCACCCAAACATTTCTCAGAGAGGTAGGAGCCAGCGAGCGTGGGAAGAGGGGGTGAGGGGAGTTGAGTCCATTATTTGAATGGACATTAACCTGGCGACTATATTTCTCTTAAATATTAATTGTGTGTGCATACCATCATAAAATTAAGATGTTATTTTTACTACAACATAGGTATTGTGTCGGAAAAAGTGGAGTTTGGGGGTTGGGCCAGTCTCTATTGGAATTAATCCCATATGTTTTGTTATTCCATTTACACGGTTTTCGTTTTACGCGGTACCACGTGGGATCAATTGACCGCGTAAATCGGGGTATCGCTGTATACAAAATACTGAAAATATACATTAATATGCAGTATTCTAAGTGAATATTGTAAGTCCTCGCTTAACGTTGTAGTTCCGTTACTGAAAACCTCGACGTTAACGGAAACAACATTAACAGAATCAAATTTCCCCTTAAGAAATAGGTAAAATACGGGAGTTTTGTTCCCAGGCACCTCTTTGCCCCATAAAATGCATTACATATACAGAAATTCAATGGCATTTTTATATAAAATAGTATGTACAGTATATAAATAAACTACAGTAAATCATTTTGTATTGTACTCACTGATGGACGGAGGTGTTTGGTGGGTAGTGAGGCAGAGGAAGAGGGCAGGAGAGGAGGAAGAGGGCAGGAGAGGAGGAGGAGGGAGGCGAGTCACTGAGACCCGGCGGGTGGCTCCTTTTCACCTTCTCAGAACGGTTTAAAACCTCCATTTTCGTAGCAAGGCTAATGGTCTTTTGTTGCTTCTTCACAACACAAGCATCAGTAGCACTTGATGGGCACTTGGAATCCATTTCGAATGGTTAAAGTACAGTTTTAAGAGCAAAAACCCTTAAGCATGCACGAACGCTGTGGTAGGCTGACAAAGACTGGGGACGCTGTGACGCTCCATGGGTGAGAGCGTAGCGCGTCAAGATGAGATGCGCCGTACAAAGTAGTCCATGACGACGTTATTCTGAATCGGTGGGACGTTATTCGAATCATGGGTTTCTAAAGAATAGCGACATTATAATGAAACAACCATATCGGGGGCAACGTTAAGTGAGGACTTACTGTACAGTATGCACTCTTCTTTAGTGTACTGTACCCTACTCATCAATGAAAATAAGAAAAGGACTTCCTGAAGAATACTGATGAAGATAACAGTATTGAAAACTAAGGGAGCTAAGGGACACTTTTTATGAATGATAAAATGTATAAATTTTGGTATACAGTAGACCCTTGTCATTAGCGAGTGATAGGTTCCAAGAAAGGGCACGAATTGGCAAAAGTGTGAATAGCAACTTATATACTACCTTAGTGCACTACTGTATACCTATACAAAAAACCTGACCAGCCGTGGCAGCACTCATCCCCTCTTTTAACTTGTCTAATATTTCAACTGTCTTTGTCAGGGTCATCACTGACTTCTGCCTTTTACAATTCACTCCACTATCATCACTAGCACTGACACTAGGCAGTCTTTTAGGGGCCATTTCACACAGAAATACAAAATTTTAGAAAGTACAACAGGAGATGCTGCGTGGAGTGACTCGTTGTGCTGCGGGAAAAGGCTTGCAAGCTAGCCACCATTTTCTTTCTGCGAATCTTCAAAATTGCCAATTGCAAACTCACAAATGGCTAGGGTCTATTGTTTAGGCATTCCCCAAGTTACAACCATCCGATTTACAGACACCTGCACTTACAAACGGGATCCCAATACTGTACAGTACTGTACATTCATCGCAAATTTTGTTTAATTAAAATCCCATTTTTTACAGTAACTCTATTTTCATTGTTCCATACAGTATTCTTTAACCACTTTATTTACAGTATTCACATTATTTATTATGTATGGGATATTTTTATTTTGTATGGGCAAAGTTGTGCTTTAACCTAACATAAACTATGGAATTAACACTTCTGACTTACGAACAAATCAACTTACGATCAGGGTCCAGGAATGCATCCCTGTCATAAGTCAGGGACTGCCTGTATGTGACTTTGAGATGTATGTGACTTTGAGACAGTTATATAAGTTATTAAATAATGCAAACTAATTGTTACCTATATGAACCTAACCTGCTTATACCTATAAGTAAAAAAAAATCATAGGGTGCTTTATTCAGGTAAGGATTGGGATGAAAACTGACAAGCAATGGGGTTGGAAACATTGGTGTGGCTAGGTCATACATTTTTGTTGTGATCAATTAAGATGAATAATCACAGGGCAACTAAGTTTGTCATACAGTAATGTTCTTATTCTTTTCAAGTGTTTTGTTGATGGTTCAGAATTTAGATCTGCTTTAAAGGATTTAGTATGAGGAATATGTACTTTACAGTTAATAGAAAAATAATTCATGTTGTTGTGGAGAATAGCTTAAGTTATATACAGGTACTCTGTTATTCTAGTACTGTACAGTACCGTTTTAACAAATATTTACTTCAGCAGGGCCAAAGCTCTTGTAGCAGCAGTGCTGAGAGAACCTCCCTCAAGATGGAAGATGAGGACAGTAGAGACACTTCACAGGTGTTCGGTTCAAAGAGGATGTTGAGTATAGATGATCCAGACTATATGCGTCCACCAGATGTCAAGCGAATGAGAGAAATGCACAAAAGAGGTAAGATGCCTTTCGCTGTTTAAAGGAAGTAAGAAAATATATAACAATTTGTAGGAAATGGTATAAGAAGGTTTTTTATATATTTTACAGAAAAATTAGCTGTAAAATGCTGTAGTGATTTTATTACATAATCGAGATAGACTGAAATTTAAATTGGAAGGAGGATTTTAGCAGAAATCATATTGCTTAAATTCCTATTTATGAGCTTGTATCAATTACCTTAAGTTGAAGTTACATGAAAAAAAATTAATTCTAGGACTGATACACTTAGGGGGGTGGAGGGTGAGCTACTCTCCTGGTGAGTCTCAAAGAGCTGTTACGTACTTGCTTTAAAATGTTTTGTCACCGATGTTTTTTTTTTCCCACCAGCCGAGGATGAACTAAGTGAACGTGTGGTGAAGGTGGTTGACAAAGAATTTCATTATGCCATGACTGAGAAGCAAGCAGAGATGGAAGAGATTGATAATCGAATTTTACGGTTGCAGCAATGTCTACACACCCTCCGCTACTGTGTCTCCTTGAACTATTATGCTGTTAATAAGGTGGGTGCCCCAAAGTTATGGCTGATGTCACTTTTATTGAACTAAGCTACTTATTTATAACATGTAACTTCTTGAAGGTACAGTAGATACATTACAGTAAATGTCTTTACACTGATAATACAAATTCTCTTTTGGCATTATGGCACAGTAGTAGTACTGTACAGTACTGTACAAATTGGTACCATTCTCATATTCATCTACTCCATTTCCATTCTTCTGTTTTTTCTTCATTGTTTTGCTGTAAAACAACATTGTATATGAGGATTATAGTTACTGATTAATGTCTTAATGGCAAGGTTTCCAGAGGAATGACTGAACACCCAAAAAAATGGATTACATTTTTTTAAACAATGTACTGTAGATACAATTATCATTAATGTTTAAATTAATTGAGTAGCTGCACTGTAATTATTTAAAACTTTTTGGTAATGTGAAAGTCCTTTTACATTTTGTTTTCACATTCAACAAAAGATAATGTGAACGTGCACAGGATGTTTTAAATATACAGTACGTATCAGAGTTTCTACATGCTGCTAAGGTGATAGATTGGATTTTCATTAAAGGACTTGATTTTTTGTTACATTGCTGATTGTTCACATTGTTTGCATCTTTATTGTGTCATGATCTCAAGGCCATTGTACATAAGTTCCATCCTACATATATGAAAATATAGTTCCAGTGTTAATTGGACGGTGAGAAGGTAGTCTCTGAAAAATGCTTTTGATTGTTGTTCAGCCACTGGTTTTTCTTCATGGAATTAATGTCTGCAGTGGAAAGTTTTTTATTTTCAAATCAACAATGCTTACCAGTCCCTTCAAGCTGGAAATAAGCTCTTTCTCAACTATATTTGCAGCATAAACAAAAAGTAATTCCCTTTATTTAAAATAATACAAAGACTGCTGCAATTGCCAAAATCATCACTCATTATCATCAACAACATTTTAAGTCCATTTTCCATGCTTGCATGGGTTAGCAGCAATTACCTGATGGAAAATTTCCATGTTGCATGGTCTCCTACTATCTTCTCAACTCAATATAAAATCTTCTCCCTAATTCTGCTCCTTCAACTCCCACACTCTCTTTCTTGGAACATACATCGTCTTCCCTTCTCTGCACCTTTTAAACTACATGTCGCACACAAGCAGTCTGTGTTGTAAGGCACATTCTTCCCCTGCTATAACCCTTACATCCCTAACAAGCTTCCTATCTGACTTCCTAATAAGAAAGTAATCAATCCTTTTTTGTTCCACCTGACTCGTACATAATAGGCCTACTCACACTCTTCTTAAACAACATGTTGCATACAATCATGTTCATTGCATCCACAAATTCAAGTACAGTACTCCCTCTTTATCGACGGGGGTTACGTTCTGTAAACGGCCGTCGATAAAGAAACCGTCGATACCGTGATGGTTACGTAATTTTTCTAACTATTATTAGCATATGTTGAATAAATGTACCTTTAAGCATTAATGCGTTTCCTTTACACATAACCTTAAATAATAGTGTATAAATAATAATATAATAAGTGGACAAAAATACTAGCAAACTTACGATTTCATTTATTGAAGTGAACATCGGTCCTTACAGTAAACAAAACAGTGTACAGTACAGTAAAAGTCCAAAAATCCGGATGCCCAAGGCAAATTGTTTACCATTTATTATTACAACACTTTACACTGAAACGCGGGTAGTTTCAACAAAAATATTGTATATTTCCATTCAAGTATTTATTCAAGTCAATTAGGAGGAAATATTATTGTAATACAACAGTTTTTTAACTAAACCATTCGAAAAGTGATTACGGTAACATCTTTTGAACGAAAGAAAGCGCAAGTCATTGTTTTCGTCACGATTTGATCCCACTTTCCACTGTAATACATACGTCATTTCAACAAAAATATTACATTTCCGTGAATGTATTATATCAAGGACAGTATGAATAGAATATCATTGTAATATAACAGAATTTTAACCGAAAACTATTAAAAAAACGAGTAACATCTCAAGAACATTGGAAGGTTAGGTAAAGTCTTTTGTTTTCGTCATGTATTTTATCCTATTTTACATTGAAATACGTCACGTTTCAGCAAAACTACTATTTATTTCCGAGAATATATTCATTCAGGCGCAGTTTAGGTAAAATATACGTGTGATGTAATAATTTTTTAACTGAAAACGATTCGAAAAACACGTAGCCTCTAGCCCTGTTCAAGGAGAGGACTGGGAGAAGCTGTTTGGTGCTGCAGACGATGACAAGGAAAATGATTTTGATGGATTTTAATGAAAATATTCAGAAATATGGTATCGTAATATTTATTCAAGTCAATTAGGATATTATTGTAATACAATACAACAGTTTTTTAACTAAACCATTCGAAAAGTGATTACGGTAACATCTTTTGAACGAAAGAAAGCGCAAGTCATTGTTTTCGTCACGATTTGATCCCACTTTCCACTGTAATACATACGTCATTTTAGCAAAAATATTACATTTCCGTGAATGTATTATATCAAGCACAGTTCAAAATAAAAATCCGGCTAAATAATCCGTCGATAATCGAAACCGGCGATAAAAAATCCGTCGATAAAGAGGGAGTACTGTACAGTAGTACTGTACCTCAACATTTGCGAGGGATAGGTTCCTGGGACACCCGTGAATGTAGAATTTCACAAATAACATTCTTTAATATGTACCCCATCTTTAATGTTATAGTGTACCATAAATTGGGGACCCAAGATAAATAAAATTTGAAAAAAAAAAACCCCTATTTGTGCCCTCCAAATACTACACAGGTATGTACAATTCCTTTATGCAGTTGTATTATGTGTTAATAAAAAATAAATTTAATGAGAAGCAAGTACAGTAAGTCCCCATTGAACAAAAGGGTTAGGTTTCACTAAAACGCTTTCTTTTGGTGGCTTACGTTCTTCAAAACCATTTAACCATATAAATTAATGTAATAAGGGGGATGTGTTCCTGGATTAATCTCTGTGATAGATTAATGTACTGTACATTACTGAGCTCTGACAAAATAATTGCAACACATCAAAATACTGAAGATAAAATCTGTAAAACTTAAAGGTACATAAACAGAGTTGTCAGTTGTTGTTTATGGGAATGACAGTCATAGTAGAATGAGAGAGAATCAGAGTGTCGGTGAGATGCAGTGGGTGGGAGGGAGGGAGGAATGAAGATGGTAAGTGGTGAGGAGATGATGCATCAGTTGGTTTGTTTGGTAACAATGTACAGTACAGGTACTCCCCGACTTATTACCGACTCGACCTACGTCCATCCGCACTTACGATCTGCTCTGACCGTAACGACTGTCCGCACTTACGACTGCGCAGTTGGAACCAAAAATTTTTTCAAATGATGCGCACATTTTCTATACCGAAACTTTTCCGTCCTGGACGAGAGCGTGGCTTGGGTCACCGCGTGGGAACAGCTCCCATCCAGTAGAGCACTTCGTTGGTGTTTGGCTATCGTATCCTATACTGATCGCGCTGTGTACTTACGTTATCGTATTTAATTGACTTTATAATGACAGGAAAGCGCACAAGTGAGAGTGCTGGTGGTGCTCAGAAGAAAAGGAGACAGGCAATTACTTTTGAGATGAAAATGAAGATAATAATGCCGTATGAGAATGGAAAAACTGTAGCAACAATTTCATGCGACCTAGGTTTCTCGCACTCGACCATATCCACTATTCTGAAGGACAAGGAACGTATTCGTGATGTAGTGAAAGGAACAACACCTATAAAGGGAACTATAATTATGAAGAAAAGGCAAGGTCCCATTCACGATATGGAAAAATTATTGGTGATATGGATAGAAGACCAAATACAGAAGCGTGTACCCTTAAGCCTTCTAACCTTACAGGCTAAAGCAAGAAGCCTGTTCCAAAGCCTGAAGGAGCAGGCAGGAGATGAGTGCAGACAAACCTTCACAGCAAGTCATGGGTGGTTTTACAGATTTAAGAACCGCTATAGTTTACATAATGTTAAGGTGAGTGGAGAGGCAGCTAGTGCTGATGTTGGTGCTGCCGAAGCTTTTAAGGAGGAGCTAAATCGTGTGATTGTGGAAGGAAATTATTTGCCTGAGCAAATATTCAATGTGGATGAAACTGGATTATTGTGGAAGCGCATGCCTGAACGGACATACATCCACAAAGAGGCGAAAACAATGCCATGATTCAAGGACAGAATTACACTTCTGTAGGGGGGGGAATGTTGCTGGTTTCAAGATCAAGCCCTTCATGATCTATCATTCAGAGAACCCCAGGGCTTTTAAACATGTCAGCAAGTACACACTGCCAGTGTTATATCGCAGTAACAAGAAAGCCTGGATGACCGTTGTACTGTTTGAGGATTGGTTCATGAATTGTTTCATTCCTCGAGCCAAGGAGTACTGTCTGCAACAACGGATTCCATTCAAGATTTTGCTGATTTTGGATAATGCTCCGGGACACCCACCACACCTGGACGACATGCACCCTGATGTTAAGGTAGTGTATATTCCACCTAACATTACCTCTGTCATCCAACCCATCGATCAAGGTGCTTTTGCTGCCTTTAAAGCAAATTATTTACGTACGACCTTCGCTCAGGCTGTTGCTGCTACTGAAGGTGAGAAAACGCTCA
Organism: Homarus americanus; assembly: GCF_018991925.1. Classification (NCBI taxonomy): domain Eukaryota; kingdom Metazoa; phylum Arthropoda; class Malacostraca; order Decapoda; family Nephropidae; genus Homarus; species Homarus americanus. The sequence continues at coordinate 13,540,353 of NW_024736071.1, read as the reverse complement.
GAGAGTTTTGGAAGGAGTACGTTTTGTCATGTATAATGAACATTATTGCAGCATGGGATCAGGTTACAAATCAGTGCATGAATGGAATATGGAAGAAAACACTGAAAAGATATGTGAACAGTTTCAGAGGATTTAATGACATTGAAGATATTTCTGAGATTAGTAACAAGATAGTGGAGTTAGGTAAACAGCTTCACTTAGAAATTGATAATGAAGATGTTGAACATTTGGTTGAAAGTGTAGCAGAAGAGCTAAGTAACGAAGATCTTATCGAACTGGAAGCACACAAAGATGCAGAGGAAGGAGCGAGTCTAAACCTGCACCCCCTAAAAATTTTTCAGTGAAGCAAATGGCAGAGGCATTTGCTACAATTAATAAAGGAATGCAAATGTTTGATGGAATGGATCAAAATTATGAGGGTTTTTGCCAAAGTTGACAGAATGGTCCAAGATGCACTTGCTTGCTACAGGGAAATTTATAATGAAAAGAAAAAGCAAACTGTGCAGTCTAAATTGGGCATCTATTTTAAGAAATACCCCATTGCTGTCTCCTCATGCCCCACCAGTACTGCCTCTTCACTCCCTAAAGATGATCCAATACCTTCAACCAGCAAGTTTCCCCTGTACGTAAACCTGTCTGAAGAAAGTGACATTGATGACCCACCCAGCCCTGTCTCCTCCTCTGCTTCATCCATTTAATATAGTCTTCATGTATCCTGTAAATAGAAAATTATGGGGGCCCCGTATGCATTCAGCTGACTACATTAAAGGTAAGTGCTCAGTCACACTGTATTCATTCCTCATTATTTATTTATTTTACTGTACTGTATTTCATTGTAGATTTTTTTTTTTATGTTCGACTTACGACCTGGATTTGGGTCCCTAACCCCGTCGTAAGTCGGTATGCTATAACGAATCTAATTGGTTCTAGAACCTCGTTCGTTATAGCATTCGTTCGTTATAGCATTAATCAGTCCCAGGCCCCCAAATACAACCACTTAACACTGAAAAATTTCTGTGGAAAATGTAAAAAATACGGTACTTTATCTTACCTTAGTGTTGTTCAGCGTGCAGGACAGGAGGCAGAGGAGGAGGGGGGAAGAGAGAATTATGGAGAAGAGGTGGAAGGAGAGGAGTCATCCTTCCTAGCCCTCTTTGGTGACTGTCTTACAGGCACTTTGTCTGTAGGGTCTTTTGCTACTTTATTAAAGAAGGAATCCAGGGTTGGCTGCTTCAACCTTGATTTCTGGACCTTCCAAAAGTAGTTCATCACAGTGTCATTAAAAATACTGATGCCCTTTTCCCCAGCACCAATATCAGGATGATAATCCTCCACAAGCTTAGACAGTTTGCTCCAGCACCAGAACACATCCTTGAGATCTTTGGCTGGAATGATGCGGCTTTTCTCCTTGTCCTCATCCTCCCCTAACTCCTCAGAAGCTAAGCTCTGCTTCAGTGTGTCTGTCTCTTCAGTATGAAGCTCATGCAGCCTCTCAGTGGACAGCTCCTTCCTGTGCTCATCCACCAACTCCTCAACATCATCATCATCATCCACTTCCACGCCCATGGAATTGCCCAGACACACAATTTCATGTACAACAGCCTCTTCCTCTAACTTTTCAAAGCCTTCAAAGTCTCTTTGAAGCACACATTCAGGCCACAATGGCCTCCAAGCAGCACAAAGACACCTCAAAGAAACCTCTTTCCAGGCTGACACAATTAAAAACACAGCATCTGCTATATTGAAGTGACTCTTCCAAAATTCCTTCAAACTAACATCACTGGAAGAAGTGGACGCAAAACATTTTCTAAACAGTGCCTTTGTGTACAGCTTCTTAAAGTTTGAAATTACCTGTTGATCTATGGGCTGGATGAGAGGTGTTGTGTTGGGTGGCAAGAAGTGCACAGTGATGAAGTTGAACTCCTCTGGCAATTCAACCCTCAAATTAGGAGGGTGGGCTTGTGCATTGTCCATCACCGGTAGAGCTTTCAATGGAATATTATTCTCCCTGAGGTATTCTCGAACACTGGGTCCAAACACCTCAGTCACCCACTCAGAGAAAAGACTCCTGGTCACCCAAGCCTTTGGGTTTGACCGCCACATAACACCAAGGCGGTTCTTCCTAATGTTTTTTAAAGCTCTGGGGTTTTCTGCATGGTACACAAGGAGTGGTTTTATCTTGCAGTCACCAGAAGCATTAGCACAAAGAAGGAGGGTAAGCCTGTCTTTCATCGGCTTATGGCCAGGGACAGGTGTTTCCTCCCTTGTAATGTATGTACGGCGAGGCATTTTTTCCCCCCCAAAAAAGTCCAGTTTCGTCACAGTTAAATACCTGCTGAGAAACAAAGCCTCCCTCTTTAATCACATTTAAAAAAATGTTATGGTGTTCCCTAGCTGCTTCCTTATCTACACTAGCAGCATCACCATGTCTCACAACACTGTGTAACTTATTTCTTCTTCTGAAACCATTAAACCACCCCTTGGTCCCCTTAAACACTGGCACAGCACTATCACTTCCACTGGGAGTCTTGGGTTTAAGGTCCTCAAACAATTGTCTGGCCTTCTCACAAATTATAGCTTCACTAATGCTATCACCTGTCATTTCTTTCTCCTTTATCCACACTAAGAGTAAATTTTCCATCTCTTCAATCACATTACACCTTGCTTTGCTAAGTCTAGAGATTCCCTTAGCCACTTGCACAATTTTTAACTCCTCTTTATTCTTCAAAATCGTACATATCGTCGATTTAGCCATCCCATATTCATCACTAAGTTTCGCAATGCTTGTTCCATTCTCACGTTTCTTTATGATTTCTTTCTTAGTTTCAAGGGTTATTAGCTTTCTCACTCTCTTTGGACGATTCATTGTTACAATTGTACACTTGTATAACAAAATAGTTATACAAATAACACGAATTTCCACACCAAAAGACGAAATTTCAACAAGTTCAGTGGTGCACTGACTACACAATGAAACAAAGATGGTGCCTGACGCTCTTGCTGTGAGCCGCGGTACAACAATATTCATGCGCCAGACGAAATAGTCCTGTATTCATCCGCGTTCGTTGTAGGAGTTGCGTTCGTTATAGCATTCTCAATTTTATAGGTAAAACCGTTCGTTATAGGAATATTCGTAATAGAATCCGTTCGTTATAGCATACCCCACTGTACTATCATGAATGACAGCCATAGAATGAGAGAGAGAGGCAGTGTTGGTGAAATGCAGTGGGTGGGAGGGAGGGACGAAGGTGAAATTATGATTTAGGTAGTGATAAAAGAGGTACTGATGGTGGTGATGGTGATCATGGAGATGGTGTTGAGAAAGCAGAAATGTGGGGGTGACTTACCTTTCATAATAGTAGAACATTCTTTCATTAATCAGCAAATGGGTAGTAGAGACTTGCTTTCGTTATAGTGAGGATTCATTCAAAGGATTAACATTCAAAACGTTCAATGGGGGCTTACTGTAAATGTGGTGTGATGTTTAGGAAGTCAACTGGATTGCAGTAGCAGCGATGCGTCGTCTGTTCCCTGCCTCACACCGCTCGTACCGTACAACCACCACTGCACCATCACACACATGAATGCACACCTGACACGCAACACTAAATAAAACATGCGTACAAACTGAATATTAAGTTTTTCTGTAACAAACTTATGACTGGGAAGAATATATAATTTATCCTAGTCATAAGTTTAATATCAACATATTGGGAACAATAATTAGCAGTGTTACTTGTGCATGTATATTTAAGATTTACATATATAAAGTGTACTTTTCTTACCTTCTGGACTGCAATCATGCAGGATGTCCGATGAAGGGCTGGCAAGTCAGGGGCGGGTCCAAGAATATCAAAAGGGGGGTCCAAGAAGTTGTGGTTGGGGGAAAATGGCGAGCACTGCAAGCCCACCCAGCTGGGGGGTTTGTGGAGGTGCTGTAAGCCCCCAGAAATTGTTTTGAAGTCTAACCAATATCATGGGCATTTTGAGACCATGTACAGTAACTAAAACAACTATCTGAGCAGGTGGGGTCGATATGCTACGAAATTTTACGTGTGACTAGTGAAAGCCCTCATATACCAATATTTATCGTCCATGGTCTCATATTGTTTCCCACAAAGTATGCTCAGATAGTTGTTTTAGCTACTGTACACTTGATATTAGGAGATATTCTGAGGTCAGTGGTAATTAATTTTTACTTTACAAAAATGTATGAGTGCAATACTGTACTGATTTAAAGAAAAGGTATTGTAATTTTCTGATGAAAAGGCGGGAGGGGGTCTGGACCCCCAGGAACCCCCTGCATTCGCCTCTGCAGGTGGGGAAGCCGTATCGGTGGAGTGAAGGGGAGAAGCAGGCTATGAGTGTGGGAGGGGTGATGCAGACGACGCCAGACTGGTTGGTGAGGAGAGAGACGAGTGGAGGGAGGGGATGGATGTTGGCATTAAAAACATTATTATTGGCTATTGTTTGGCTTTCTTTTTTAGCTCTTTATAATATAAATTTTCTGTTAAGGTTGTAAAACATTCTCTATAGTATTCTGCTTCATTTTGATGTTTAATTCCATTGATGGGTCATAGTCGTAAATCATATCTGTTAAATTTTTGGCACACCTGATTCATGTCTTAAATCCATACACTTAACGCCTTCTCTGTCTTCTCCATACCTTTATCATGTATCTGATGTGTAACTTCAGCACTGTGTGGTGCACTGTGAGCAATACTACTTCTAATTTCTTTGCCTTTCATCTTTATGGAACGAACAGTTGACTCATTTACTTCAAATGCACGGCCAACAGCTGATGCACTCATGCCGCTATCAAGTTTATCTAACACTTCAATTTTCTGTGTCAGTCATGACTTTCTTCACTTTCTTTGCACCAGATGCACAACCACCAGTTAGTATGTTGTTTTGGGAGTCATGACAGTTATAATTAGCATTAGAATTGCTCTCAGACGAGACTGGTGGGCGATGCGGGAGAACTCTAAAACGAGACTGGTGGGAGAGAACAGCTGTGTGGGATGCAGCATGATGCTATGACATCACATCATGGCAGATGCCCGTGGTTTTAAAATATGTACCTTATTTTTTTATGTTATTTTAGTTGATAAAAACCTCTGAGGTGGTTTTGTGGATATTCGAATTCACGAAATTGAACTTGCATATGTTGAGGTACTGGTGTATTCCTTTCCCTCCACATTTCTTGTACCATAGCCTTTACCACAACCCTCCATGTGTGTGTTTGCACCAACATGACCATTTAGGTTACCACCCAGTACTATCATCTCTGTCACCCAGCTCAGATACTACATGTAACATACTCATCCCAGAACTCAGCCTTCACTTAGCCCAACTTATAGGGAGTAGCACATATGACAGTCATCAGATCCTTTCTTACTAGCAGCTACAGAACCTTGTTTCTTGCATTCACCCATTTCACTTCTAGCACTTCACTCATTTTTTGGCAATCAAGATTCCTACACCACCTATTCCAGATTCACTCTCCTTCCAGAATATCTTGTAGCTATCAGTTTAACCAATAATTGTCATTGCTGAGCCACCTTTCCACCTCATTTCTTACATGCAGCAGACATCAAGCCTTCTTTGGCTCATTGTCTCTACAATCTCAACTGCTCTTCCATGCATCATACATATGCTTAGACTACCAACTCTTGAACCCAACGATGTCAGGTTCTTTTTTTTTTTTAGCACATAGTATTTGAGGCATTCAGTCATGTGGTGTTTGAGTGGTTTTTGTATGACAGGTTTATGTTTATTCATTGTAGTGTTGGTCATGATTGGTATTAAGAGTTGGTTATCACTGAAAATGGGACACCCACCCCACCCCTTCCTCCTCCCTACTCACCACTGCATACCTGGGATCAGGCATACTTGTGACCTTTATGTCATTGCAAGAGCAGTCCATTGGCCTCAAGTGACCCACTGCAACCAACTTAGGGACACCCTTCCATTCACAGCATGGCACTAAATCTGGCCATAGTATTATTTTTAGATGATGGAGTAACCTTTCAGGGCACTACCTCTGATTTTGGGCTCCTGTACTATCGAGTGGCAGCATCAGCCTATGAAATGTTTTCTGATACCCCCTGTACAGGCAGGATGCCAAAAGAGAATATATAATTATCAACTTGGCTTTTCCAAACAGCAAAAAAGTAGATAAAAAGGAAGTAGAGGTAGATCTCCTATAATTGATACTGTTACTAGCAGTCATGTGTCATTAACCTGTCTCTTTTTAACTACATTGGCTTTTTCTTGGCAAGAACTGTTGATTTATAACAACCCTGTACTCTTCATAGGTGTTATATATACAGTACAGGGTACATATTATATACAATAATATCCCTGTTAGCCGAAATTATTGGGGCAGAGCTCTTCCAGAGTGAAAGATTTATGGGAATGGAGACAAATTTCTCATCCCTGGAATAATCGCACATCCCCGGAATGTTTCCTGATGCTGAGGAAAGTTTTCCAAAAGTCTAAGCTACACATCTCACATGGACAGACACAGCTGTATTTTACTTACAGAGTCACCACTATACATATACAATATATTGTAAATAAACAAAATTTATTACTGTATGCACTACAGTATACTGTACTCACCAGCAGATGCTGTCATCTTGGGCTTGTGTTGTAGGCAGGCCAAATGGTGATATGATGATACAGGATGGCCTGCCTTTATCCTCTACTATTTACTGTAGCAGGTGGTACTGTCATTATCCTCTCCCACTATGAGAGAGGGATTGCACACATACACACACACACTGTATACTATACATACACCTTTGCACACTAGCCTACAGTAGGCATACACTGTCCAGTGTCCACTCTGCTATGTACAGTACTTTCACACTTACTGAATATACATTACAGTATACATAACTGTAATCACTTTTTACATCTTAACACTTCTTTAACACAGTATTCTTGGCTGATCGTATCATGGTACAGTAATGTACAGTACTACACAAAGCAAATTGTATGCAAAAACAGTAGCGAGTGAAGGAACAACCTTCTACAATGGCAGCAGAATATGAACTAAGCACACACGCCTACATCCTGAGTTACCCACGCAGCTAGCCCACCCCTGTGCCCAGCACATGGAAATTTTTCGGAGCATGATGCAATCTCCCAGAGCTCCTGAAAAAAAATCCCACTCCCGGAACAGAGAAATTTCTCTCAGAAATTTCCCAGAAATTGCACGTGATTTCGTCCTCGCAAACTTTTTCCCATCTGGAATGGAGAGGTACTCCTGGAAGGCTCAAAATTCATTCCAGTTATTGGAAAGTTCTGGGGACCGGATATTCTGGCTAACAGGGATATTACTTGTTCTGTACACTAATTTGGGATTGGTCTGATAACATGTCATCCACAAAAGTCATGGTCCTGTGATGCTATACTGTGCAATATTTATAACTGATGCTGAGGATCTGGTGACTTATGTACATCAATCAAGTTAATGGTCTGATGCCCCAATGGTTTTAAGGATTCCCATATTTTACCAAACTGAAATTGAAGCAGATAACTTAGCATTTTCTAAAATAAAAATTGACACTTTTTTAAAATAAAATTAAGTGGCCTTGCAATTTGCATTTCAACAGTGAAAATATTTGCCTTATGTAGTTAACTAGATAAATTTATGCATGTACCTGTTAATAGTTTCAAGTCTGAGTATGTTTATAGTTGATCAGGTGACTAGAGAATGTTAATTTTTTTCTTTCCCTCCAGTAAGGACTTACACATGAGAGAAGTTGTTATCAGCATTACTGTATTTCAGTACAGTAATAAGATATTCCAAAGTAAGATGCTGTTTACTGTACATTAATATAGGTAAATACCTAAACTTTCCTTTTCCCTCTTTCTTAGACTAAAGATGTTGATAGCAAGCAGAAACAGATGCTCCATCCAGCAGTCCGGAAACACTTGGGGAAAGCACCAGTTAAGTCTGCTGGCAGTAGTTCCCCCTTCCCAAATTCACCTGTATACCAGAGCTTTGGCAGAAATAAACTACCTCATGGAGAATATAAAGAAAGTGTTGAGAAAGGATCAGTAAAGGAAGAACATGCAGATATGGTGGAAAGTGTTGAAAGATTTTCAAGTGAAACTGATAGAATTAGCAGTGATCATAGAGAAATTCAGGAGGCTACAGATGGCAAATGTAAAGACTTGTCAGACACCATTGATGAAGATACTAATAAAAATTTTAGGTCTCCACGACCTCCAAGCCCAAAATACCTTCCCCCTAAGCCACCAGACAACCCCCACACCATATTCCAGGGACGACACCAACGGTTCCAGAGCAAAAGAAGGTGAGGAATTTTCAGCTATCATTTCCACATGTTTATATGTATGGGATTATTCTCTCAAACACAGAACTAAAGATTTTGATTACAGTTGAGTCTGCATTTACGCGGTCAATTGAACCCGTGGAGGCTCGCGTAAAACGAGAAACTCGTAAATGAACTAACAGAACATATGGGATTAATTGAAATAGAGACTGGGCTGACCCCCAAACTCCACTTTTTCCGACACAATACCTACGTTGTAGTAAAAATAGTTTCTTAATTTTATGATGGTATGCACACACAATTAATATTTAAGAGAAATACAGTCGCCCGGTTAATGTCCATTCAAATAATGGACTCGACTCCCCCCCCCCCCTCTTCCCACGCTCGCTGGCTCCTCCCTCTCTGAGAAATGTTTGGGTGAAAACACTAGATTTTAAGGTATAGTAATAAATAATACCTCAGACTAAAGTTAGGATAATATAATTGACATTGCTGGATTCCTTGCAGGACAGGGAATATTTTTAATGTAAACATCATATATTTTGCACTAAACATAAAATTTTTGCTAATTTTCATCATCTTCTTAAATTACATCTAATATTTATATGTCTAATGCAAATTTTAAGATGTTTATATTTAAAATGATCACCATCTTGTAAGGATTCCAGCAATGTAAATTATATATTTTATGAGCTAAAAACATATATATCTTCAGTAAATAAACAAATTGTACTTCACCCGTGTAAATGATGAAATTTACCGCGTAATTGAAACATTTCATTCTGGCAATGTGCCACGTACATGACCAAACGCGTAAACAAAAACCGCGTAAATCCAGATTCAACTGTAATGTCTTATGTCAAATTCAGTGGATCTGTCACTTGTTTATTGTCCTAATGGTTGCTGGTTCATGCCTAGGGCATCCACAGTTGTTAATGGCTACCTCACCTGACAGTTGGAAAGTGAAAGCAGACTGAGTACAGTTCTAGACACACTGCCTTCTTGTGTACTGTACTGAATAGTGGCTTAATTCAGTGTGCTATACTGTATCTCCATTTCCCCAAACAGGTTGTCAAGCTTGTAGGAACTACTTTTAAATTTTTTAGTTAACCCCTTGTGTGTGGAGCCATCTTTGAGCTGAATAAAATCATCTGGGATTAGCAAAATATAACATTAAAAGTGGCATCCCTATAATGAAGGTGGTGAAATCCAGAGCAGTTAACCAGTAAGAAAATATTATTTGGTGTCATTGTTTTTCACTGATTTGCCATTTTATATTTATTTTAATTGTAAACTTGTTCTCGAAAAATATTGGCTTCAGCCTGAAATTTTTACTCTAGTTTTTAAGTTGTAACCTACCCTGATCTGTGTTTGAGTAATGTTCAGAATTCTTTAGATGTCATAGTTAACCTTATTTTTCAGTTACAGAGATGCCAATTTGTATGTAAACAAAGTACAATTTGTAAAAAATTGGTTGCTGTTTTGAGGAAAGATGATGTTCCAAAAAATTGTATAATTAACTTGCTGTATTTTACGACATATAAGGCACACTTTTTTGTCTGAAAATGGCAAAAAAAATCAGCCTGCATCCTGTATGTGAAGTTGTGGTCTCCCGTAAGCTAACGAATCCTCCAGTTTTCTATCTCCAGTAGGCTAAATTCTACCTAGCCCAACTCCAGAATTATAAATATGTTATTGCTTTAAACACATTATTATTATCATTTTTAATAAATTAAAAAATAATTATTGTGAATATAAAAGCTAGATTCATAACTACTGTATTGATGATGATAACCTGAGACAATTAACGTCTGTATGGCAGACACCCAACTCTTCAGAGGTAGCTAAGCAGTAACCATTTCTGAGCTCTTACAAGCATTACGATCTATTAATGCCATTCTGCAACATTTATTTTTAAATTTACAAATACCTGATACAAATGAAGATTTACATTCTACATTTGTGTCTGTTAACATCGTTAATGGCATTGTAGCCAGGTTAGACTCATCACTGTAACCACCAGGTTACTGGGCCAGGCTGTGAGGTGTTGTGGTTGTTATCATCTGGTATTTTTTGGATAGATATACATAACTTTCTTCATTTATTTTTACTCAGTTACATGTACACACCATCCTACATACATATTGTGAAAAAAGTAAAAGAAATTATTGTCCTAGGGGCAAACACATAAAGGGAATTTAAATTTTTTTGCACACAAGTTAGCTGGCTCAGTGGGGAAGCAGGAAGAGGTGAGGCATATGGGGGGGGAGTGTTGCTAGGGAATTCACGGTGGTAGCATCTCTGTTGCTTTGATGAACCAGGGAGTTTATGCAAATGGCAACTGTCTTAAACTTTCATTTGGCTTTTATTTACTGGTTTGGCAATACAGTATTTTTGGTTATTTATTGGTATTATTTTTTCCTCACATTCCATGGTACTGTATATATTATTTTAAGAAAACTGTAGCTACAGGAGGAAAATACACACAAAAGTTTTTTCCTAAATACTTCCTGTTAAAATGGGGAGGTGCATCTTACATGGTCGTGCGTCTTATATGCAGTAAAATACGGTGCTACCTATACAGTGGTCCCTCGGTTAACGAGCACAATCCGTTCCAGCAGGTTGCTCGTTAACCGAAACCATTGTTTCGATGGGTTTTTGGGTAATTGGTTCCAGCTTACCGAAAATTGCCTAAATTCAACAAAAAAGGTAGAAAAGTTCACTTACTTTGAGGTGTGTATGTAGAAGGCTCCCGGATGATGATGTGAATTTGAAGTGGGAGATGGAGGAGGAGAAGGGAGAAGAGAAGGAAGTGGAGGTGGAGGAGAAGCATATTTTACTGCTTCTTGGAAGGTGAGTCACCTTCCATGAAAATGTCAGGAACCTCTGGACTGGCAGATTCTCCACCATGAACATCCTCTCTCCTTGAAGTGGAAGGCTGAGGGATAGCATCTTGTTCTCTCTGCCTTTTACTGAAGAAAATGTCAATTGTGGTCTGTGGGGCATCTCTCCTCCTCACCATTAACTTATGTTTAAAGAAGGAGACCACTGAGTCCTCAACATCACACAAAGTTAGTTCAGTTTTTTACACATCTGGGTGCTTTGAAGCCAGTTCCCTGAACTTCTCCCAGTAGTAAATCACATCTTTCAACTGTTTAGCTGACATATGGTCATCACTTTCAATTTCCTCCTCATCACTGTCAGCCTCTACCTGTAACATCTCATCCAGTTGCTTCAAGTCATCAGGAGTAAGTTCCTCCTCATGAGACATCACAAGCTCTTCCACATCCTCCTCCTCCACTTCAAGGCCCAACGACTGACCAATGGACACAATCTCCTGGTCCAACTCTGTTTCTTCCTCAAATCCCTCAAAATCATGGACTACTGATGGCCACAGTGCTTTCCATGAAGAATTGAGGGATCTAGTGGAGACTTTTTGCCATGATGACACAATCAATTTTACAGCCTCCAGGATGTTGATTTGTGTCTTCCAGAACTGTTTCAGTGTTAGTTCAGGATCATTGGAAGTTGCCTGATGACACCTAAACATTTTCTTCATGTACAGCTTCTTGAAGTTGCTGATCACATTCTGGTCCATTGGCTGTATGATTGATGTGTTTGGAGGCAAAAACAACACTTTCACAAAGTCAAATTGATACTCCAAATTTCTGGCAAGGTCAGGGTCATGACCAGGAGCATTATCCATGAGAAGAACCTTTAAAGGGAGTTTATTGGTGGTTAGGTAGCTCTTGACAGAAGGGCAAAACACATCAACAGCCCATTCATTAAAGAGCCATCTTGTCACCCATGCTTTACGGTTGGACTTCCAATAAACTCCAAGCTTTGTTCTTACCACTTTCTGTTGCTTGAACACCCTGGGGTTTTCAGAGTGGTAGACAAGCATAGGCTTCAGTCGGAAATTCCCTGAAGCATTGGCACCAAGCAATAGAGTGAGATGGTCTTTCATGGGTTTATGCCCAGGTAAAGAGGCTTCATCTCTGGTGATGAATGTTCTTATGGGCATCTTTTTCCAGAACAGCCCAGTCATTGTAATATAACAGTATTTTAATCGAAAACTATTAAAAAAACGAGTAACATCTCTTGAACATCGGAAGGGTAGGTAAAGTCTTTTGTTTTCGTCATGTATTTTATCCTATTTTACATTGAAATACAGGTAGTCCCCGACTTACGACCACATGGACTTACGTCCATTGGTACTTACGACCTGCTCTGACCGTACGTCCGTCGGGACATACGACTGCAACCGTCGTGACCAAAAATATTTTCAAATGACGCGCGCATTTTCTATACCGAAACGTTTCCGTCCTGGGCAAGAGGGTGGTGCGTCTCGGGTCACGTCGTGGATACACTCACTCAGTGGAGCGCTTAGTTGGTGTTTGGCTATTGTATTTTATACTGATCGTGCTGTGAACTTTCGTTATTATCGTATTTAGTTGACTTTATAATGACTGGAAAGTGTAAAAGTGAGAGTGCTGGTGGTGTTCCAAAGAAAAGGAGACAGGCAATTACTTTTGGGATGAAAATGAAGATAATAACACAGCATGAGAATGGAAAAACAGTAGCAACAATCTCACGCGACCTAGGTTTCTCACACTCGACTATATCCACTATTCTGAAGGACAAGGAACGTATTCGTGAAGTAGTGAAAGGAACAACACCTATAAAGGGAACTATAATATCAAAGAGAAGACAAGGTCCTATTCACGATATGGAAAAATTATTGGTGATATGGATAGAAGACCAGATACAGAAGTGTGTACCCTTAAGCCTTCTAACCATACAGGCTAAAGCAAGAAGCCTGTTCCAAAGCCTGAAGGAGCAGGCAGGAGATGAATGTGATCAAACCTTTACAGGAAGTCATGGGTGGTTTGATAGATTTAAAAAATGCTACAGTCTACACAATGTTAAGGTGAGTGGAGAGGCAGGTAGTGCAGATGTTGGTGCTGCCGAAACTTTTAAGGAGGAGTAAGATGATGTGATTATGGAAGGGAATTATTTGCCTGAGCAAATATTCAATGTGGATGAGACTGGATTATTGTGGAAGCGCATGCCTGAGCGGACATACATCCACAAAGAGGCGAAAACAATGCCCGGATTCAAGGCATTCAAGGACAGAATTACACTTCTGTTGAGGGGGAATGTTGCTGGTTTCAAGCTAAAGCCCTTCATGATCTATCATTCAGAGAACCCCAGGGCTTTTAAACATATCAGCAAGCACACACTGATAGTGTTTTATCGCAGTAATAAGAGAGTCTTGATGACCCTAGTACTGTTTGAGGATTGGTTCATGACTTGTTTCATTCCATGAGCCAAGGAGTGTTGTCTGCAACAACAGATTCCATTCAAGATTTTACTGATTTTGGATAATGCTCCGGGACACCCACCACACCTGGACGACATGCACCCTGATGTTAAGGTAGTGTACATTCCACGTAACACTACCTCTATCATCCAACCCATGGATCCAGGTGCTATTGCTGCCTTTAAAGCGTATTATTTACGCACGACCTTCGCTCACGCTGTTGCTGCTACTGAAGGTGAGAAAACGCTCAGAGAGTTTTGGAAGGAGTACAACATTTTGTCTTGTATAAAGAACATTAGTGCAGCATGGGATCAGGTTACAGAACATTGCATGAATGGAATATGGAAGATAATCCTGAAACGATATGTGAATAGTTTGAAAGGATTTAATGAAAATGAAGTTATTTCGGATATTAGTAACAAGATAGTGGAGTTAGGTAAACAGCTGGAGTTAGAAATTAATAATGAAGATGTTGGACAGTTGGTTGAAAGTGTAGCAGAAGAGCTCAGTAACGAGGATCTTATTGAACTAGATGTACAGAAAATTGCAGAGGAAGAAGAGAGACAAAATGTAGACGAAGAACCTGCATCCCCTAAAAAGTTTTCCGTGAAACATATGGCAGAGGCATTTGCTACAATTAATAAAACAATGCAAATGTTTGATGGTATGGATCAAAATTATGAGCGTTATGCCATAGTTGACAAAATGATCCAAGATGCACTTGCTTGCTACAGAGAAATTTATAATGAAAAGAAAAAGCAAACTGTGCAGTCTAAATTGGACATCTATTTCAAGAAGTTCCCCAGTGTTGTCTCCTCACGCCCCACCAGTGCTGCCTCTTCACTCCCTCAAGATGATCCAATACCTTCAACCAGCAAGTTTCCACAGCACATAAACCTGTCTGAAGAAAGCGACATTGATGGCCCACCCAGCCCTGACTCCTCTTCTGCTTCTTCCAAATAATATAGTCTTCATGTATCCTGTAAATAGAAAATTATGGGGGCACTGTGTGCATTTAGCTGACTACATTTAAGGTAAGTGCTCAGTCACACACTATCCATTCCTCATTATTTATTACTTTTACTGTACTGTATCCATTCCTCATTTTTATTACGTTTAGTGTACTGTATTTCATTGTAGATTTTTAATTTTTTTTTTTTAAATTGAATTTTTGTTTTTATACATTTTTTTATTTTTTATTTTTATTTATTTTTATCTATGTTGGACTTAAGACCTGGATTTGGGTCCCTAACCCCGTCGTAAATCGGGGAGCACCTATACATCATGTTTCAGCAAAACTACTATTTATTTCTGAGAATATATTCGTTCAGGCGCAGTTTAGGTAAAATATACGTGTGATGTAACAGTTTTTTAACTGAAAACAATTCGAAAAACACGTACCCTCTAGCCCTGTTCAAGGAGAAGACTGGGAGGAGCTGTTTGGTGATGAAGACGATGACAAGGAAAATGATTCTGATGGATTTTAATGAAAATATTCAGAAATATGGTATCGTAGTAATTATTCAAGTGAATTAGGATTGAATATTACAGTCGGCCCTTAACATACGCGGGTTTAGCACACACGGATTTGCAAATACGCGGATTGCCCCACCGGAGGAATATTCTGTACATTGAAGTAATTGAAATACATTCAATTCGCGCACCATTCAACCCGCGCGCGGCACCGAACACAGGACACCGCCCGCTCCCGCAACCTCACACACACACGCATAGCTCTCCCTCACTCAGTCAGTCTCGCTGTAACCCCGCTTGTGTTGACATCAGCATTGTAGTTGCAAAAATATTACATTTCCGTGAATGTATTATATCAAGCACAGTATGAATAGAATATCACAAGTATAACAGTATTTTATCCGAAAACTATTAAAAAAACGAGTAACATATCTTGAACATCGGAAGGTTAGGTAAAGTCTTTTGTTTTGATGTAGTTTATCCTAATTTACATTGAAATACAATACGTTTCAGCAAAACTACTATTTATTTCTGAGAATATGGAAATGTAATATTTTTGCTGAAATGACGTACGTATTATAGTGGAAAGTGACGAAAGCAATGACTTTCGCTTTCTTTCGTTCAAAAGATGTTACCGTAATCACTTTTCGAATGGTTTTCAGTTAAAAAACTTTCGTATTACAATAATATTCTATCCTAATTCTCTTGTGATGCAACAGTTTTTTTAACTGAAAATCATTCGAAAAGCGATTACGGTAACATCTTTTGAACGAAAGAAAGCAAGTCATTGTTTCCGTCACGATTTTATCCCACTTTCCACTGGAATACGTACGTCATTTCAGCAAAAATATTACATTTCCGTGAATGCATTATATCAAGCACAGTATGAATAGAATATCATTGTAATATTCCAGTATTTTAACCGAAAACTATTATAAAAACGAGTAACATCTCTTGAACATTGGAAGGTTTGGTAAAGTCTTTTGTTTTCGTCATGTATTTTATCCTATTTTACATTGAAATACATCACGTTTCAGCAAAACTACTATTTATTTCTGAGAATACATTCATTTGGGCGCAGTTTAGGTAAAATATACATGTGATGTAACATTTTTTTAACTGAAAATGATTCGAAAAACACGTACCCTCTAGCCCTGTTCAAGGAGAAGACTGGGAGGAGCTGTTTGGTGTTGAAGACGATGACAAGGAAAATGATTTTGATGGATTTTAATGAAAATATTCAGAAATATGGTATCGTAGTTTTTATTCAAGTGAATTAGGATAGAATATTATTGTAATACAACAGTAGTGACGATGTGGAGGAGGCGGAGGGATAGAGCGGGGAGGAGGTGACTGGCGGGAGCAGGGACGAGTGGAGATGCCAGCCAGTACATTACGGGTGTATTAAATGTTTTTATACCTATTTTTGCATTTTAATATTAAATACTGTACATTACGTTTCAACAAAACTACCATTTATTTCTGAGAACATGGAAATGTAATATTTTTGCTGAAATGATGTACGTATTACATTGGAAAGTGGGATAAAATTTTGACGAAAGCAATGACTTTCTCTTTCTTTCGTTCAAAAGATGTTACCGTAATCGCTTTTCGAATGGTTTTCAGTTGTGGGATTATAAGGATAGGATAGAATATTATTGTAATACAGTACGAGTACAACAGTTTTTTAACTGAAAACCATTCAAAAAACGATTACGGTAAAATCTTTTGAACAACGAAAGAAAGCGAAAGTCATTGTTTTCGTCATGATTTTATCCCACTTTCCACTGTAATATGTACGCCATTCCAGCAAAAATATTACATTTCCATATTTATTTCCGAGAATATATTCATTCAGTCACAGTTAAGGTAAAACATACTTGTGATGTAATATTTTAATGAAAATACGGTATCGTAGTTTTCTTTTGTTTCAAATTTAAATAACAAAGATTGATGTTTCAAATGTAATGAACAAAAATTTATGTACAGTATGTATAAATACACTTTAATAAATGAATACTTTATGTTTTACATCGTCCTGTGCTACCATACCATGGATTTGGCTACTCTGGGCTTGCTATGATGACGCAAGAGATCTGGCCTAGCAACTGTACCGACACTCACAGCTGGTGGTGCGTTGGTGCATCGTTTCCATTGTTTACTGGTAGTTACTGGTAAATATTTTTCAACCTAACGAAACTATTACCCGTTTAGAGGTCGACCCCCAATTTTTTGCCAAATAATTTGGTCTTAAAAACTCGAACTACACACAGGTATATACGGTAAATAAGGACGTGGGGGGCCAGGGTTTTTTTTTAGGGGGGGCAGCAAAAATACGCGGATTTTTAACATCCACGGGTGTCTCTTGTTACGTAACCCCCGCGTATGTTAAGGGCCGACTGTATTGTAATACAACAGTTTTTTTAACTGAAAACCATTCGAAAAGCGATTACCCTAAAATCTTTTGAACAACGAAAGAAAGCGAAAGTCATTGTTTTCGTCATGATTTTATCCCACTTTCCACTGTAATACGTACGTCATTTCAGCAAAAATATTACATTTCCATATTTATTTCTGAGAATATGTTCATTCAGTCACAGTTAAGGTAAAATATACTTGTGATGTAATATTCTAATGAAAATACCCGGTATTTAGAAATACGGTATTGTAGTTTTCTTTTGTTTCAAATTTATTTAACAAAGATTGATGTTTCAAATGTAATGAACAAAAATTTATGTACAGTTGTACCCCGCTTAACGCGGTTTCACTTAACGCGATTTCTCATATACGCGGTGCCTCGCCAGAACCGAACTTTCACTTAACGTGGTTCATCTACTCATATACGCAGGAAGCGGCGCGGGTACGATGCGCACAAGGTCGCCCAGTCATCAAAACATTACTGAGTTCTTCACCCGCCACCCACCACAGCCGGCCCAAGTCACTGATAGTGATAATTATAGTGAGGATATGGACTTATATGGACTTTAAGGGGTTTGACAAAGAGGCCCTGCAAGCCTCTGTGTTGGATAGTGATACAATTGATACGAGTGATACAGGTGAGGGCCAATAATCTGCCCTCTGCCTCGGAACCAACCCCCCATCCCCGTGTGCCCAGCCATCTTTTCTACTAATGTAAGTGTTAAAAAACCTAATATTATTGATATTTCTCTTAATTATTAATTGTGTGTGCATACCATCATAAAGTTAAGATAATATTTTTACTACAACATAGTTGTGTGTCGTCAAAAAGTGGAGTTTGGGGGTCCGGCCAGTCTCTATTGGAATTAATCCCATATGTTCTGTTGTTCACTTAACGCGGTACCCTGTGGGTTCAATTGACTGTGTTAAGCGGGGTACTACTGTATCTATTAATAAACTTTAAAAAATGAATACTTTATGTTTTACATCGTCCTGTGCTACCATACCATGCATTTGGCTACTTTGGGCTTGCTATGATGACGCAAGAGATCTGCCCTGGCAACTGTACCGACACTCACAGCTGGTGGTGCATCGTTTCCATTGTTTACTGGTAGTTACTGGTAAATATTTTTCAACCTACCGAAACTATTACCCGTTTAGAGGTCGACCCCCAGTTTTTTGCCAAAAAATTTGGTCTTAAAAACTCGAACTACACACAGGTATATACGGTAAATAAGGACATGGGGGGCAAGGGGTGTTCTTAGGGGGGGGAGGGCAGCAAAATGCGCTGATTCTTAACATTCACGGGTATCTCTGTTACCTAACCCCCGCGTATGTTAAGGGCCGACTGTATTTGTAACTTCACAAACAAAACACATTGCATAAGAAAACATTTTATTCACTGTAATTCATTGCTACTGTTACAAAAGGAAATTCTATCTTAGCATCCTTCAGACCCTTTGCTTTTGTAGAATGTGAGCAAAAAATTAATCCATCTTAGCCTCTGTCCTATTTGATTACTGTATCAGCAAGGAACTAACTTGGCAAACAGTATGCCTTAATATTTGATGGGCAGACTTGGGCCTAAGACACCTCCTAACCTGTAGCAGGTAACTGTTGTATCAGGTCATCTTTTGCAAGGGAACTTTATGATAGAGAAAGAAGGGTAATTAGTAAATCAAAAGTACTGTAATTAACAAAGAAACCCTTGGCCGATGATGATAGGCCTATCTGAAATTAGCAGACTCAGAAGATGCTTTGTATTAATAGGGCTGTCTGGCATTGAATTCCACGAGATAAAACTATTTCAGAATCAATCTTCCGTTTCTGACCCTGCTTTTAACCCTGGACTAGGTGTTTTTAGACAGTTTAATGAAGAAGAAGAAAAAAATCAGTAATCAAAATGTCTTTAATTCATTTCTTTTTCAGAGTGGTAGTGGGCAATACTTACCAGTACTTAACTTCACATGGTGATGAAGATGTCGGCGATGCTCTGAGATACAAGTGGCAAGTCTATGTGAGGGCACCAATGGAGGGTGAAGATGTTTCTACCTTTATCTCTGCAGTCACTTTTATATTGGATCAGAGCTATGCTCCACACCATATTATCACACTCAAGTAAGGAAGGATAAAAAAGGATTTATGAGTACCTTACTGTATTGTAGCGTATACTACCAGAATAACCCAGTGAACTACAGTATCCTGAACCTATGCCAAAGGTCATTTTTATCAAACTTGCATTACACAGGGTTCATACATCTCTTAATTCAGTTGATAGTTACTTGTAATGTCACCATTGTTGTTCAGAAGTTTCATGGATGGGATGGTGAGAAAGGTAAAGGTATGGTTAATGTAGTGAAGAACAGGTTTGATTGGTTGGGATTTATAGTGCATGTGAAGTGAACCATCTTTTGTTGGAAGATTACTCTGCTTTGGTTGGTGAATGAGAAGATAAGTTGCAAATATTTGTGATTCAGTGTGAAATACCCTGTAGTACTGTAAGTAGATTTACAGAGTTAGATATTCTTTGTTTTTTAAAATTATCTTGGTTTAATAGCTAGATTATTTGGCTGAATCAAGGTGTCATTATTGCTGTGTAAAGTCTTTCTCTCAATAGGCCAGGTTCTACAGTCTACACATTTGTAATAATACAAGATAGCATTGATATGACAAACTCAGTTTAAGGTGTACTGTAGTAAATTCTCCAGTAATGGGGCTTCCCATTATCAAGTCTTCAATAACTAGATTTGACAGTCCATGGATGTAAATAAGAAAATTTATTTAACTGTCAACCAACTAGGGAGGGTGGTTGAACTAGGCAGACTCAACTGTCATTCTGGTATGCATTAATTATAGATTTTTATGTTAATTTTGGTCGAAGATGATATATTTGCATGTACAATTGCTTGCACAATACAATACCTAAAAATATTGAACTCTTTCTTAATACTGAATTGACTGTTGGTTTCCTATTTTTGTTTTTAATTGTGCTTGGAAGGCGTCATGCATTTTAAAACCCAACCTTATTCTGACAGACCCAAAAATGAATTTTGAGTAATTGTTAAAGACTTGGATGCAGTTTGCATCCTCCATATGCTAGCAAAGGTAATTTAGGTGATACAATGTGTACCATCCATGTTACGGAGTATTTAAGAGGTTAGAGAAGGAAGAGGACTTGTGTTTGGTAGATGATAATAAATTGTCGTTTGAGAAACATACACACAAAGAAGCAAACAGTACAAACCACTTGGTAGACCTGATCCAGCGAACATTCTTTCCATGCTGGGCTAGAAATATGTGGTGCCCATGGAAATCTTCGGACACAGTACTGTGCAGTACTTATGTACTTAAAACTGGACATTTTGGTTGGTAAAATGGTGTACAAAATCTAAAATGTGATTGAAGTACAGTAATCCCTTGGAATTTGCAGGGATTGAGTTTTAAAACTGAATACAATTAGTAAAAGAGGATACATGTCGATTCCCAAACCACAAATGCAAATCTGTATGTATGCTGTAGTAACCAAGTTTTAATTACAATGGTCCCTCGGTTAACGAACGGTTCAATTAACGAAATTTTGGTTAACGAATTAGCTCCCATAAGGATTTTCAGTTCGGTTAATGAACAAAACTTTGATTCACGAAATCCTAACGACAAACATTTTTTTGTTGTGTGTGTCAGCTGATCAGCTAGTCTGCCAATTCAGTAATTGGTTCAATGTTTACATTCATTTCCAGTGGAGTAAATATCAAGAAAGTTGGTGTCTGTAATATTTTTGCATTTTTTTTTTTTTTAGATTATTGGTCATTCTAATTTAGTTAACATATTGATAATATATACAGTACAGGGAACAGTTTTTGTGCGCCCATCAGCCGATTGAATCACCCAACAACTCTTCTCAGTTTAACTTTATTTACAGTGGAGTGAACATCGATTTTGTTGGTCTCTTGAATATTTTTTACTTTTTACATTAGAATTATTGGTCATTCTGAAATTTAATTAACATATTGATAATATACAGTGCAGAAATTATTATGAAACGCGAAGAAGGCATTAGAACCAATGCACTCTGTAAAAATTATGGTATGTCATCATCGACTGCCTCTACAATCAGTTGTTTGATATGTAAACAAAGCTGCCGGTAATACGACATACACACCTCAAAGTAAGTTAAAATACAGTATTCTATAGTTTTTTTATTTATTCTTATACAGTATACTGTACAGTACAGTACAGTACTGTATTTGGTTTATATTTAATGTTTTGTTAATTCTATTACAGTGCAACCCCGAAAATTTGAATTGCATGGGCCATAGAAGTACAGTCGACCCTCGTTAATTCGGACTAATAGGGGGGGAAGGGTGTTCGTTTTAGCTGATTGTCCGAATTAACCAATTTAGGGGTTAATATTGCATTATATTTCAAAGTCATTGTTTTCGTCACGATTTTATCCCACTTTCCACTGTAATACGTACGTCAATTCAGCAAAAATATTACATTTCCGTGAATGCATTATATCAAGCACAGTATGAATAGAATACTATTGTAATATAACAGTATTTTAACCAAAAACTATTAAGAAAACGAGTAACTTCTCTTGAACATCGGAAGGTTAGGTAAAATCTTTTGTTTTCGTCATGTATTTTATCCTATTTTACCTTAAAATACATCACGTTTCAGCAAAACTACTATTTATTTCCGAGAATATATTCATTCAGGCGCAGTTTAGGTAAAATATATGTGAGATGTAACAGTTTTTTAACTGAAAATGATTCGAAAAACACGTAGCCTCTAGCCCTGTTCAAGGAGAGGACTGGGAGAAGCTGTTTGGTGCTGCAGACGATGACAAGGAAAATGATTTGGATGGATTTTAATGAAAATATTCAGAAATATGGTATTGTAGTATTTATTCAGTCAATTAGGATAGAATATTATTAGAATACAACAGTTTTTTAACTGAAAACCAATCGAAAAGCGATTACAGTAACATCTTTTGAACGAAAGAAAGCGAAAGTCATTGTTTTCGTCACGATTTTATCCCACTTTCCACTGTAATACGTACATCATTTCAGCAAAAATATTACATTTCCGTGAATGTATTATATCAAGCACAGTATGAATAGAATACCATTGTAATATAACAGTATTTTAACCAAAAACTATTAAAAAAAACGAGTAACTTCTCTTGAACATCGGAAGGTTAGGTAAAATCTTTTGTTTTCGTCATGTATTTTATCCTATTTTACATTAAAATATATCACGTTTCAGCAAAACTACTATTTATTTCCGAGAACATATTCATTCAGGCACAGTTAAGGTAAAATATACATGTGATGTAACAGTTTTTTAACTGAAAATGATTCGAAAAACACGTGTACCGTCTAGGTGATACAGCTGGTGGTGCGTCATGCGTCGTTGTAAACAATAGGAGGTTGAAGTAGATTACCGGGTATTATATTAAGTGTGAAATATCGAAAAGGTTTTTATTACCGGTATTTTTTGTAGATCAATGAGAACTGTGATACCGTATATGATATGATAAGTTAGCCTGTGCTAAGAACTTCAACATAGACTACTGAAAGCACGTTGTAAGGTAATTTAGCCTATTGTAAGTTGGTGAGCTTCATTTACTGAAGGAACTGCACAACTTTTCATTACTAATTGGTACATATTTTACGTTTCCATTGTTTACTGGCAGTAAATGGTAAATATTTTTCATGTCTGAAGCTAAAAGTTGTACCCCCCTTGCACTAGTGGTGGAGATGTTACATTTAACCAAAAAGACACTAGTGTTTTATCCCAGCAGTGGATGGACCAGCATTTTAGCTTAAGGTAATATTCCTACAAATCTTAAAAAAAAGTGCAGATTTTGTCCGAATTATCCAAAATCCGGATTAAAGGGGTCTGAATTAACGAAGGTCGACTGTATATGAATTTTAGAAAAATTAGAATATTAGATGTATGGAAGTGCCTGAGCAAATTGTATCAAAACATGCTGCAAAAATTATTTACATATCTAAAAACCGTTAATAAGCAATACCGGTATGTATAATAAATTAAAAGTATTACTGTATTTATATTCAACAACATTTATTCTAATATATTTAGAACATTAATACAGTGGTCTCCATGTAATCCTGCCAGTCTCCAAATACTGTACAGTCGGCCCTTCACATACGCGGGTTTAGCATGCGGACTCACAAATGCAGCGGATTGCCCTGCGGAGAATATTCTATACATTGATAATTGAAGTACATTCAAATCAGCGCCGTCAAATCAGCGTGCCATTCAAATAAGCGTGCTGACACACGCCCGCCACCCACACACGCCACCCACACACACGCCCGCCACCCACACACACTTCCGCCACCCACACGCCATACCCCACACCACCTTGGCACGTCCACCACCCAGCGCTCCTGCTCAGTCAGTCTAGCTGTAATACGCTTATGTTGGCTTATCAGCACTGTAGGCGACCCTGATTTTTGACCAAAAATCGTTAATTTATAATATTCCTTGTTTAAGGTGGGCCTAGGATTTTGAGGTATTGGAACAACAAACCAACTAGTAAAAACACTCTCGTCCACAAACTGAAACCGCCGTACTTGCAAACACAGAGTGCGAAGGCAAATTTACTTATTTTATTATTACGACACTTTACCACACTGAAATGCGAGATTAGTTTCAACAAAAATATTGTACATTTCCATTCAAGTATTTATTCAAGTCAATTAGGAAGAATATTCTTGTAATACAACATTTTTTTAACTGAAAACCAGTACTGTACACTAATATACAGCAATTTTTATCTCTTGAGCAAAATATATGATGTTTATATTCAAATTACCTGTATTGGCTGTCTTGCAAGAGATTCAACAATACAAATTATAGTCTCCCTAACTTTAGTCTGAGATATTATATAAAGATAAAACTGTAGCCTAAATAAACCCTGGCTGAGCAGATGGGGAAGGGAGGAGAGCCAGCCAATATGAGGGGTGAAGAGAAGCGAGGTTTGAGGTGATATGTTTGACAGTTTTGAGCCGAGGGTCTCTGTGTGTTCAGACATAACAATTTTAATTACTGTAATGGGGAGTAGTACATGTACACTCCAGCTTTGCACTAAGGTCATTTATTCTTTTAGTATGGTGTGTGCATGTAAATGGATGAAAATAAATGAAGAAATTTATGTAATCTACCCAAAAATACAGTTGAAAACTTTATACTGTATTATAAAATGTACTACACAGTATTGTACACTAATGTACTACATTTTTATATCTTGAGCAAAATATATGGCGTTTATATTCAAATTATTGGCTGTCTTGCAAGAGTTCCAGCAATGCAAATTATAATCTTTTTAACTTTAGTCTGAGATATTATATAAAATAAGCACGCTTAAGAATAAAGTTATCACCAATCTTTTGATGCAGGGAACACAGGAGGAGGTAGCCAGCGAGCATGGGAGGGAGGTGAGGTGACAGAGTCTGGTGTTTATTTATTTATTTGAGATAAGATTTGACAGTTGGCTGAAGGCTTCGTGTTTATTTATCATCACTTAAGAGTGACTAAGCTCTTCTCATAATTTACTAAGCGACCTGGGTGAATATAACTTACATTGCTGATTCTTGTAAGATAGTGATTTATTTGAATACCTATATAAACAATATATAATTGCAATAGATATAATAATCTAAAAGTACGCATGTTTTAGTACATGTACGAAAGTACAGGTTTGTTCCACGGTAAAATCTTTTGAACAACGGCCGAAGTCATTGTTGTTTTAGATCGCGATTTTATCCCACTTTCCACTGTAATAAGTGCGTCATTTCAGCAAATATATTACATTTCCATATTTACTTCTGAGAATATATATTCATTCAGTCACAGTTAAAGTAAAATATACTTGTGATGTAATATTTTTAATGAAAAATATTGCACCGGTATTATTTAGAAATCTGATAGGTATAAGTAGTTTTTCTTTTGTTTCAAATTTAATTAACAAGATTGATGTTTCACCAAATGTAATGAAAAAAATTTATATTGCAGTATCTATAAATAATAAACTTAAAAAGTGAATACTTTATGTTTTACATGTCGTCCTGTGCTACCATACCATGCATTTGGCTACTTTGGGCTTTGCTATGATGATACAAGAGACTTTAACAACTGTACCAACACTCACAGCTGGTAGTGCGTTGGTGCATCGTTCCATTGTTTACTGGTAGTTACTGTGGTAAATATTTTTCAACCTAACAAAACTATTACCTGTTTAGAATTGACCCCAATTTTTTGCCTTAAAATAATTTGGTCTTAAAAACTCGAACTTCACACAGGTGTATATTATGTAAACCAGGACATGGGGGCCAGGGTTTTTAGGGGGCAGCAAAAGTACACGGATTTTTAACATTCACGGGTGTCTCTTGTTACCTAACCCCGCGTATGTTAAGGGCCGACTGTACTGTGCAACACTCCGTCTCCATCCACCTTCACTGTACTGGATACAATGTGTGACCTAGCATGTCTTGGAACCCGGATGTGCTTGTGCTCAGCATTATGATCGCATTTGAAAGCTTGAATTATTATGGCGATATTTTTAAATTCAAAACCTAAAATTTTGGCCCTTATTTTTAATCAGATGCTATTCGAATTTTAGATGTATCCGAATTTTTGAGGTTCGAATTTTAGAGGTTTCACTGCACAGTATACAGTACTTTATATGTATACTTTTTCTGTGAGTTGGAACCAATTACACAATATCCCATTGAAATAATAGATTCGGTTAACGAAATTTTATGTTAACGAACGACTCTGTGGAACGAATTGTGTCCGTTAACCGAGGGACCACTGTATAAGAAACATAATACTACTGTACAGTACACACAAAAGCAATAAACAAATCGAGAAATACAATGCAGTAATATAAAATTTATGTATAGTAGTGTATTCCCACCATATACAGTACCCTGTATGTATGAAATTATATTTGACACTGATCTAACCATCACAAAGGCAAACCCACCTTCCCTTGAGTTAACTTCATTGCCACATGGCCACAATTTTAGATATTAGTATTTATACTTTACTTAAGCTCCAGTTTGGCTGTATACAGTGGTCCCTCGGTTAATGAACACAATTCGTTCCAGAAGGTCGTTCGTTAACCGAAAATTTCGTTAACCGAAACCATTGTTTCAATGGGATTTTGGGTAATTGGTTCCAGCTCACCGAAATCGGTTGATAATGATGATGATGGGAATTAGAAGTGGGGGTGGAGGAGAAGTCACCCCATGCTTCATGCCGTCATTTCACCCATAAAATTTTAAGTTCACTTGGTGTAATTCAAGACTTTTTTCTTTTAAATCAACACTGCCCTGCATTATATATTGTCAATATGTAAAATAAATTTCAGAATGACCAATAATTGTACTGTAAAAATGTAAAACTAGTTTATGTTCAAGAGAGTCTCAAGCAAGATGCTTCCTCCACTGATCAGGGACACAAACTGACGCCATTCTGGGTGAGTCAAGTGGCTGATTGGTGCACTAAAAACTAGTTCCCTGTACTTCAATTATGTTAAATAATTGTTAAAATGACTAAAAAATTTAATATAAGACTTGGAAAATTATTGAATAGGACAACCTTCTTGATATTTACTCAAATGGTAACGAATTTAAGCCCTAAAACTGATTACTGTATTGGCGGACTCATACTACAGCTGGTGAGCAGGCGAAAGCAGGCAAAAACATGTTGGGAAAAATTCGTAAGGAATTCGTTAACCGAATTGAATATTCTTATGGAAGGTAATTCGTTAACCGAAATTTCGTTAACCGAGGGATCACTGTATTGTGCATTCGTGGTCAAAAGTAGTCCTCCACTCCACCACCTAACCCTTGTGCCTTGCCGGGTCTTTTCTGCACAGCAAGTCAAATGGGGTGGAGCCCCCTCTTCACCCCATGTGGATGCAATTTCCATCCTCCATATGCTAGCAAAAGTATTTTAAGAGCTGCAGTGTGTACCATCCATGTTACAGAGTATTTAAGAGGTTAGAGAAGGAAGAGGACTTGTGTTTGGTAGATGATAATAAATTGTCGTTTGAGAAACACACTCAAAGACTTGGGGAAGGGCCGTTTGTTGGGAGGGGATGGTGTGGGAGGGTGGTATGGGATGTAAGTTGCTCATTAAAGGAAGGATATTTAAGAAAGCAGGAAATTCATGAAAGAAATAATGGAAGGATGGATGAAATTTTTTTTTCTCTATATTATCTTGGAAGAGTAATAGATGAGGACCTCTATTTTTGTTTATTATAATGTGCCATCCATTTCCTTATTTGTCCTTTTTTGGGGGGTTCTGGCTTTAACAGCTATAATTTGATATTTATAGTAACGTTGACACGAGGAGAAATATTGAATACGAGGATGAAATCACATTTATTTTTAATATTTACCAACACAAGTCACAGAGAATTTCAATAGACCATCCATTATCCTCCTCGCCTGGCAATTGTGATCTCCATGGCCTAAAATTATATCATTTACAGTATATGATTTTAGAATTCAAATATTTTTTTTTTACATTACACACCCAAAATTAGTAATTTTAATATAATATGTCAGCAAACTGTCAAAAATACTCATGGCAGCCAGTTTACCAAGTAACCAGACTCCTCCCAGTGGGTTAATCAATGTCTCACAGTGACCCCAACGTTCCTTTGCAATTTCTGACACGTAGTCAGCCGCGCGCAAACTGATAATTTGTCCATGATTTGCCAATCGACGTTCTATAGCGTCCATCCTGGGCTGATTGTGGAGGAGTGGCAAAACACCATTGCTACTACCACCTCCTCGCCTCGCATTGATTTTCACAGCTCACATAAATATACTACAGGGTGGACAAAACACTTCCTTTTTTTTCCAAGAGCGGTAATAGCGAGAGATGGAGGTGATCACGTAACAACCTCGTTTAGTGTTAGTGGTGGTGAACCACGCCTCATTCTCTCTTATGTTGTCATATCGGGGACTTTCCCTCACATAAACTAAACTCTTTATATACCCTAATGTCACATTACCTCCCAAAATATTGCTCGCATGCCTCCTCAGAAGCTCAATTAATGGCATAGATAACTAAGGGAAAGTTAAGTCCATACGACACCTCCACTTTACCTCTCCGGACAACCACTCTCCTAGCTCTCCTGCCATCAATGCCTCCCCTCACCCTCTTGTGACCCGTTGTGTAGAAAGGCCTTGAGCTCACGGGTATGGTAGTAGGAGGCGCGGATGATTACTTTTGACCGTGACTGTGCAGGTGTTCTCCAGCTACCATTTATATTACTAATGTATGCTGTACTGTATTTTGTATTTTTAAACATCTTAATATCTGGTAGGTTCTTATTGAAAATAGTACAGTACAATACTGTAATTAATAATTTTGTTTTAACAAAATATGCTGGAGAGAATATCAGTGTTTGCCTTACATAGGCTCTCATGTGTTTATACACTGTGTCTAAAACAAACAGATTACTTTGGTTGCCACTACAGTAGTGTATGAATTTACTGTTAAAAATCTTGTGTATGAAATATTTTTTTTTATTATTACAGTACAGTATTGTATTGTATTTTATTATTACCATAAATTATTATTACAGTAAACCCCTGATATACTGGACACCATCTATAATGGACCCTATGACTTGTTCAGACTAGGTTCATATATTACTGACTCAGGTCCATTAAAGAAAATATAACGGACTCAGGTTCATTATATTAAAAATCTACGGACTCAATTACTCAAATTACCGTACCCAAAATCCAAATTAACTGCGTTAAGAATATTTTAACGTTACTGTACAGTATTCGTCAATTTCCGAATTTTTTTGTTTAATTATTCATTATTTTCTGTTTAGGTTCAGATTTTTCCTCGTTATTCCAACCAACAAGCATACTTAGTTACAATGCCTTGGCTGCCACATAAAATATTCTATTTGTAATTGCACTATACCCTCATTAATTCAACAAAAAAAAAAGGACTGGGTCACTCTAATTACCAATAAAAATAAAATCCAATACTTGACAGATGGTAAGTGCTGGCAACATTGTTAGGGAGGACAGGAACGATCAACTGTGTACAGTACTGGTGCTGTAAATAAGAGCTCAGTAATATACTATGAGGCAATAGCTCATAATAATAATAATAATAAACGGTTTATTAATAGAGTTGCAGCCGGTGGTAATATTAATTATTTTTCATTATATTTTATTAACCTGGGAGAGAAAACGGACTCCTATGATGGAGGACACAAGCACTCACACGTGCCACTTATACTGACAGACTTGACACTCACTTACTTGACAAGTTTTACCAACCATTAGTTGTGTACATTATCTAGTGAATTTAGTCAATATTGTACAGTACAAATAAACTGCAATACAGTGGTCCCTCGGTTAACAATGGAACAAACCTGTGCTGTACATGTACTAAATGATTACGGTACTTAAATTGTTATGTCTATTGCAAATATAGATTGTTTATATAGGTATTCAAATACATCACTATCTTACAAGAATCCCAGCAATGTAAGTTATATTCATCCAGGTCATTTGGGTGGCAAATTATGAGAAGAGCTTAGTCACTCTTAAGTAATGATCAATAAACACGCAGGCCTTCAGCGCCAACTGTCAAATCTTATCTCAAATAAATAAATAAACACCAGACACTCTGTCACCCACCCCCCCCCCATGCTCGCTGGCTACCTCCCTCCTTGTGTTCCTAGACAAAAGATTGGTGATAACTTTATTCTTTAAGGTGTTTATTTTATATAATATCTCAGACTAAAGTTAGGAGATTATAATTTGCATTGCTGGAATCCTTGCAAGACAGCCAATAATTTGAATATAAACATATATTTTGCTCAAGAGATAAAAATTGTAGTACATTAGTGTACATTTTATCATATAAAGTTTTCAAATGTATTTTTGGGTAAATTTACATAAATTTCTTCATTTATTTTCATCCATTTACATGCACACACCATACTAAAAGAAATAAATGACCTTAGTGCAAAGTTGGAGTGTACATGTACTAATTTCATTACGGTACTAAAATTGTTATGTCTAGTGCAAATTAGAGCAAGTTTATAATCAAATTAATCAGTGTCTTACAAGAATCCCAGCAATGTTAATTATATTCTCCCAGGTCATTTCACTGGCATTTTAAAATGAGAGAAGCTTAGTAGGACTGTTAAATAAACATACAGAGACCCTCGGCTCAAACTGTCAAACATATCACCTCAACCCCACCCCCCCCACCCCACCCCTCGCTGGCTCCTCTCCCCCATCTGCTCAACCAGGGGTTTATTTAGGCTTGCAGTTTTTATCTTATATAATATCTCAGACTAATGTTAGGAGATTATAATTTGCATTGCTGGAATCCTTGCAAGACAGCCAATAATTTGAATATAAACGTCATATATTTTGCTCAAGAGATAAAAATTTTAGTACATTTGTGTACATTTTAACATAAAGTTTTCAACTGTATTTTTGGGTAGATTTACATAAATTTCTTCATTTATTTTCATCCATTTACATGCACACACCATACTAAAAGAAACGCAAAAGAAATAAATGACCTTAGTGCAACGCTGGAGTGTACATGTACTAATTTGATTACGGTACTAAAATTGTTATGTCTAGTGCAAATTATAGCATGTTTATATTCAAATTAATCAGTATCTTACAAGAATCCCAGCAATGTAAATTATATTCTCCTAGGTCATTTCACTGGCTTTTCATAAGAGAGAAGCTTAGTCACTTAAAAACTGATAAATATAAACGCATTAGACCTGGGCCTGTGCCAACTGTCAAACCACTCCCCTCCCCCCACGCCCCCTCGCCCGCTCGCTCCCACCCACCCTCTCTCTCCCCCATCTGCTCGGCGTTGCTGGAATCCTTGTAAAACAGTGAATAATTTTAATATAAACGTCATGTATTTTGCACAAGAGATAAAAATTAATCACCTGTATCACATTACAGTAGTGATTTAAGAGTAAAAGTGTATATATATGTATATAATATTCCACATACACGTAAGTATAAATACAAAGTTTATCTGATGACCGGACAACGTCCATTTTGGTTTGCGTCACATTCCAAGAACGTATCTAGGACGATAACCGGCGCATGACTGTATTTTAAAGCATATAAGCATGAAAACAGTACAGTGGGGTATGCTATAACGAACGGATCCTACTACGAATATTCCTATAACGAACGGTTTTACTTATAAAATTGAGAATGCTATAACGAACGCAACTCCTACAACGAACGCGGATGAATACGGGACTATTTCGCCTGGCGCATGAATATTGTTGTACCGCGACCCACAACAAGAGCGTCAGGCGCCATCTTTGTCTCATTGTGTAGCCAGTGCACCACTGTTATTGTTGAAATTTCGTCTTTTGATGTGGAAATTCGCGTTATTTGTATAACTATTTTGTTATACAAGTATACAATTGTAACAATGAGTCGTCCAAAGCGAGTGAGAAAGCTAATAACCCTTGAAACTAAGAAAGAAATTATAAAGAAACGTGAGAATGGAAGAAGCATTGCGAAACTTAGTGATGAATATGGGATGGCTAAATCGACTATATGTACGATTTTGAAGAATAAAGAGGAGTTAAAAACTGTGCAAGTGGCTAAGGGAATCTTTAGACTTAGCAAAGCAAAGTGTAATGTGATTGAAGAGATGGAAAATTTACTCTTAGTGTGGATAAAGGAGAAAGAAATGGCAGGTGGTAACATTAGTGAAGCTATAATTTGTGAGAAGGCCAGACAATTGTTTGAGGACCTTAAAGCCAAGACTCCCAGTGGAAGTGATAGTGATGTGCCAGTGTTTAGGGGTACCTGCATGCTGAATAACACTAGGGTAAGATAAAGTACCGTATTTTTTACATTTTCCACAGAATTTTTCCAGTGTTAAGTGGTTGTATTTGGGGGCCTGGAACGGATTAATCCTATAACGAACGAATGCTATAACGAACGAGGTTCTGGAACCAATTACGTTCGTTATAGCATACCCCACTGTATATGCTTTTATTTATTATCAATACCAAAATTCCAAGCGCTTCAGGTGCCATAAATATGCAACCCAGCCACACGGCTAATGAACCTAGCCAGCCAAGACGTTAACACCACTGCTTCACACCCCTGACAGACAGACGTTTATTGAGTTATATTGAGTTATATGGCCGTGAATTGCCAAATCAACAAATGGTATTTGCTGACGGGGGGGGATTTTTACTTGTGTACAATGAAATGTATATTCCCTTTATGTGTTTGCCCTTAGGACAATTATTACTTTTACCTGTATTGTATATATATATGTGTGTGTGTGTGGGTGTCTGTACACACACACACACACACACACACACACACACACACACACACACACACACACACACACACAAAACACATACAAATAAATAATAATGGGCATATACTCTCACAAATACAATAATCAGAAACAAATTTATTAAAAATGTGGCAGTCCATCCTCAAGTCCGTGCTCTATTAATAAAGCAATAAAGCACAGATTTGAGGGAAGACTGTCACATTTTTAATAAATTTGTTTCTGATTTTAATTATTTATGAGAATTTTCCCAATATTATTTATTTGTATGGTAAAGGGAATTACTGTCTCTAGAATGAATGGCTCCATGTCCCAGCCGCAAACATTCTTGGGTACATCCAGAGTGTCATCCGTGAATAATAGAGGACCGCGAATTTGGGGGGGCCCCCTGCGCTTGTATAGTTTGCCACTAAACAGGCAAGAATAGAATGATAGTGGTGGTTATAAACATCCCTTGCATGTTGTTGTGTTAGAAGCTTGTGAGATAAATTTTTTCTCCTGGGGAGGGGGATCCAACCGTGCGAGTGAACTGCCTTTCAAGCACGGGAAAATGATAATGGTCACTTCGAACTATGTTGATATATAATGGACCGAGTCCGGTATTATTCCAGATCTGGATATAACAGACTTTCAACTTTAATGGATCAACCTTTCCCCAAATGAGTCCGTTAAATCAGGGGTTTACTGTATTTATATTCGATTTAATCATTATTGATTGAATGTCAGTAGTGTAAAGTCTATGGAGTGCATTGTTAATTTTACATAAAAATGGTTGTGGTTTTATGCTCCTTTACCGTCAGTTCTTAAAGTGTAAACTAATAATAAAAAAAAATTAATATATATATATATATATATATATATATATATATATATATATATATATATATATATATATATATATATATATATATATATATATATATATATATATATATATATATATATATACAGTATTACCCCGCTTAACGCGCTTTCACTTAACGCGTTTTCGCATATACGCGGTGCCTTGCCAAAGCTGAACTTTCACTTAACGCGGATTTTTCCACAGCAACGCGGTGAGTGTCCGGCTCGAGAGCTATTTTTAGATTCGCACCACCCCCCACCCGCCACCCTGCCTGACTGCCTGTTTTAGCTCATAAAATTCATACAAATTACCCAGCCAGAATATAGTTTACATTGCTGGAATTCTTATAATTTGGTGATCATTTTGAATATAAACAACATATTTTTTGCATTAAACATACAATTTTTAGATAAAATGTTTAATCTGAGTAAGTATGTTATCTTTTGTCCAAAATATATGACATTTATATTCAAAATATTCCTGGTCTTACAAGGAATCCAGCAATGTCAATTATATTATCCTAACTTTAGTTTGAGGTATTATTTATTAAAATTTAGTGGTTATCCCACACATCTCCTTGGGACGGTTGGTGGGGGGGAGGGAGGGACCAACCGACCGACCATCTGTTACCCGGTGAAGAATTATTTTTTTTTAACTGAAGATATTTGTTTTAGCTCATAAAATTCATACAAATTACCCGGTCAGAATATAATTTACATTGCTGGAATTCTTATAATTTGGTGATCATTTTGAATATAAACAACATATTTTTTGCATTAAACATACAATTTTTAGATAAAATGTTTAATCTGAGTAAGTATGTTATCTTTTGTCCAAAATATATGACATTTATATTCAAAATATTCCTGGTCTTACAAGGAATCCAGCAATGTCAATTATATTATCCTAACTTTAATCTGAGGTATTATTTAATACTAAATGTTAAAAACTCTTGAATGGAGGATTGGTGGGGGGTGGGGGGAGGGTTGGGACTGACCGCGCGGTTGGAAGAGGGGGGGAAGGCAAGGTGGGGTACTTTGATTGACAGATAGTGTTGAAGAATATATTTTTTTTTTTATTAACTGTAGATATTTGTTTTAGCTCATAAAATTCATACAAATTATCCGGCCAGAATATAATTTACATTGCTGGAATTCTTATAATTTGGTGATCATTTTGAATATAAACAACATATTTTTTGCATTAAACATACAATTTTTAGATAAAATGTTTAATCTGAGTAAGTATGTTATCTTTTGTGAAAAATATATGACATTTATATTCAAAATATTCCTGGTCTTACAAGGAATCCAGCAATGTCAATTATATTTTCCTAACTTTAGTTTGAGGTTATCCCACACATCTCCTTGGGACGGTTGGTGGGGGGTGGAGGGGGGGAGGGAGGGACTGACTGACCATCTGTTAGCTGGCTGTGTACTGTAGTGTGAGAGGGGGAGGGAGTTGAGTCCATTATTTGAATGGACATTAACTTGGCGACTGTATTTCTCTTAAGTATTAATTGTGTGCATGTACCATCATAAAATTAAGATGTTATTTTTACTACAACATAGTTATTTGTCGTCAAAAAGTGGAGTTTGGGGGTCGGGCTGGGTTCTATTGGAATTAATCCCATATGTTCTGTTATTCACTTAACGCGGTTTTCACTTAACGCGGGACCCTCTGGGTTCAATTGACCGCGTTAAGTGGGGTACCACTGTATATATATATATATATATATATATATATATATATATATATATATATATATATATATATATATATATATATATATATATATATATATATATATATATATATATATATATATATATATATACAGTGACCCCTCGTTTAACGAACACCTCGGTTAACGTAATTTCGATTAACGAACTGCCTTCCATAGGATCTTCAATTCGGTTAACGAAAAAAAATTCGCTTAACGAACTTCTTACGAACCGACCTCAACATGTTTTCGCTTGCACTGACCGGGCAACCAGCTTTAGTATCAGTCCGCCAATACATTAATCGGTTCTAGGGCTTAAATTCCTTACTATTTTTGTAAATATCAAGAAGTTTATACTATTCAATAATTTTAAAGTTTAATATTCAATTTTTTAGTCATTTTAACAATTATTGAACAAAATTGAAGGTAAAGTGACTAGTTTAATGCGCGGCATCCAGCCTCTTAACACAGCAAACAGGCGTCAGTCTCTCTCTGTTTTCACTGGAGGTAACATCTTGCTTGAGACTCTCTTCAACTAAATGCTTTTTTTCTGTGTTTCCAAGCAAATTATTGGTCATTTTGAAATATATTTTATATATTGACAATATATAATGCAGTGCAGCATTGATTTAAAGAAAATAATCTTGAATTAAACCAGAGAGCTAAAATTTTATGGGTGAAATGGCACCATGGGGTGACTTCTCTTCCACCCCAATGCCTTCTCTTCTTCCTTCTCCTCCACCCCCATTCTAAATCCCATCATCATCATCATCATCCAGGAGCCTTCTACATACACACCTCAAAGTAAGTGAACTTTTCTACCATTTTTGTTGAATTTAGGAAATTTTCGGTGAGCTGGAACCAATTACCCAAAAACCCATTGAAACAATGGTTTCGGTTAACGAACGTTTCGTTAACGAACGACCTTCTGGAACGTTGAGTTGGTTCGTTAACCGATATATATATATATATATATATATATATATATATATATATATATATATATATATATATATATATATATATATATATATATATATATATATATATATATATATATATATATATATATATATATATATATATATATATATATATGCTGATAACCACAAGGAAAGAAGAAAACACGAAGTTTCCAAGCGCTTTCGTGTAATTCACATCTTCAGGGGTGGACCTGGTCTCACTCTCCTCTGTATATATACACCTTGTTTTGTACTTCTCTTTAGTCTGTACTCACCCCTGAAGATGTGAATTACACGAAAGCGCTTGGGAACTTTGTGTTTTCTTCTTTCCTTGTGGTTATCAGCATATACCTAGATCACGCGCACCTACAGTGATTTACTTGCATATATATATATATATATATATATATATATATATATATATATATATATATATATATATATATATATATATATATATATATATATATACACACTAAAATATTATTAATACCCTCAGACATCCTCCATTTGTGTTGACTCGACGAGGCTGGGGGGAGTTCAAGATTCAGATAGTGTTGAGGTTTACAGACACTCGTAACAAGCAGGTGAAGCTCCTCCACCCACTGGTGCTGAGTCGACAGGATGACCCACTTGCTCTGACAGGATTATGGAGGTTAGGTAAGCCGATTATATGTATATGTAATAAACATCTTTATTTTGTGCAGCAAATTATAGATTGTAGATAATAACATCCACCACACCAGCTTGTATAGTAACCTCCCCTTGCGCTCTTGAACGCTTTTTTCTGCATGACATTGGGTGGCAGCAAAGTATGAAAATAAGTGAAGAGTAGGACATTGAGAAGTTTATAGGAATGTTACAATATTAACACTCTTGGGGTTTTCTTGCGCAAATTTGCGATGATCTAAATTATCTATTTGGGTTTTTCATGAGCAAATTTGTGTACAGTATGAACTCAAAAATAAAAATAAAATAATTTTATATGTGTATGAATGCTACATGAGTTAAGAGTAGGACATTGAGAAATTTATAGGAATGTTACAATATTAATATTCTTGGGATTTTCATATGCAAATTTGCGATGATCTAAATTATCTCTTTTGGGTTTTCATACGGAAATTTGTGAATGAAATCAAAAATTTAAATAAAACAGTTTTATATATGAGTATGACTGCTACATACACAAGTTGCACATTTGGAAACATTGGTGTGATATGGCAACTATGTAGACTTCCCTCCAAGGTTATGCGAGTGACCACACCAGTTGCCCTTTGTGGTTCAGTGGTGCAAGACATAACCTTGTCCTATATTTCACACCAATTTCTCAAGGCTTGTGCATGATTTCTCATTCGTCACAGTGATTTTATTTATTCATAACAGTGTTTTGAGCCATGCCTTGTGTTGCTGGCAATGGTGGAGGGGTGGGAAAACGTATACAGAAATATACCCCGATTTACGCGGTCAATTGAACCAACGGAGTAGCGCGT
Organism: Homarus americanus; assembly: GCF_018991925.1. Classification (NCBI taxonomy): domain Eukaryota; kingdom Metazoa; phylum Arthropoda; class Malacostraca; order Decapoda; family Nephropidae; genus Homarus; species Homarus americanus. The sequence continues at coordinate 13,502,415 of NW_024736071.1, read as the reverse complement.
AAAACGAGAAACGCGTAAATGGAATAACAGAACATATGGGATTAATTGAAATAGAGACTGGACCGACCCCCAAACTCCACTTTTTCAGACACAATACCTACGTTGTAGTAAAAGTCGTATCTTAACTTTATGATGGTATGCACACACACATAATATGGAAGAGAAATATCAATAAGAGAATACAGTAATACCCCGCTTAACACGGTTTCGCTTAGCGCGATTTCACGTATACGCAGTGCCTCGCCAGAGCCAACTTTCACTTAACGCGGGTTTTTTCCACATATGCGCGCAGAGTGTCCGGCTGGAGACGCTATTTTTAGATTCGCCCCACCCGCCACCCTGCCTGCCTGCCTGCCTGCCTGCCTGCCTGCCTGCCTTATTGCCTGTTTTAGCTCATAAAATTCATACAAATTACCCGGTCAGAATATAATTTACATTGCTGGAATTCTTACAATTTGATGATCATTTTGAATATAAACATCATAGATTTTGCATTAGACATACAAATTTTAGATATAATGTTTACTCTGAGTAAATATGTTATCTTTTGTGCAAAATATATGACATTTATATTAAAAATATTCCTGGTCTTTCAAGGAATCCAGCAATGTCAATTATATTATCCTAACTTTAGTTTGAGGTATTATTTATTAAAATTTAGTGGTTTTCCCCCCAAAATTTCTCAGTGAGGGAAGAGCCAGGGAGTGTAGTGTGAGAAGAGGGGGAGGGAGTTGAGTCCATTATTTGAATGGACATTAACTTGGGACTGTATTTCTCTATTTATCTTAAGTATTAATTGTGTGCATGTACCATCATAAAATTAAGATGTTATTTTTACTAGAACATAGGTATTGTGTCCGAAAAAGTAGAGTTTGGGGGTCCGGCCAGTCTCTATTGGAATTAATCCCATATGTTCTATTGTTCACTTAACACGGTACCCTGTGGGTTCAATTGACCGCGTTAAGTGGGGTACTACTGTAATATACTGTACCAGGTAAAAGAAAAAGCAAGGTTTAACACTTATGTCAGGTTAGGTTAGAAAAAAATCAAGGTTTAACACTTACGTAAGGTTAGGTTAGGTTAGAAAAAATCAAGGTTTAAATCCAAAAATGGCGGCGCGGCAGGACCGCCAGCTGCTGTCCGCGTATATGAGTAGATGCTCCGTGTAAATTGGGCATTACGGTTCTGGCAGGTGTTACGACGTCTCTAAATTTACTTTAATATCCAGGTTCTAGGCGTAACCAAACAAAAAAAGTGAAGTAAATCAAAAGGGAATAAAATTAAACAAAGTAAACCTTTAAGAGTTTAATTAAATTAAATATTAACACAAAGAGCCTCGTAGGCTGTCACAACAAATTGATTCACTATCGAAACCTTTAAGACACAAATGATACGAAAACATCGAAACAGGATTACGTTAACACTGCATAGACATATTAATAACTAGCACTAAAATTCACTATCGTGAACAACACTGAATTACTTAAATGTAACTAAGCAAGCACTGATGGACACATAAGGGACATGAATAGGTACTCACATAGATATACCACATTGGTGGCGACAGGAACAACACAGAAATAAAATGAAGTATAAGTAACAGGTGATGGGTGTCACTCAAAAGAACGTGAACTGAACGACAAGAGGACTGGACTGAACTCCGTCTGCTGGTGGAGTACTATATATAGGGTCGGCTCCCGCCAATGCGACACGCTGGTGAAACATGGGCCGTTTAGCGATGCAGATGGTCGTTAGAGAAACAAAGAATGCTTCTTACAATACTAAATGAAGAAATAAGATGGGCTTGAACAAATAATAACAGTTAAAACCTTAACAGCACAGGGTAAGGTGACTAGATTATATAATAGTAAATATAACACATCATTACAGGAATAATATGGAACAACATGGAAGCATGTTATAAAAAATAATAGAAAAAATACGACACGGCCGTAACACAGGGTACCACGTAAATGACAAAACGCGTAAAATGCAAGGAGATTGCACCACGTGCTGATAGTGTGGTGCCTCCAGAGGCCTCTCCCAGTGTCCTTGGCCCTTCTAGTGCAAGTAATAATTTTTCTGGCCCTTCAACAATCAATCCTAGTGCGATAGGAACTGCCCGGTGTGTCGTTGTGGCTAAAAGGAAAAATAACTTTTTTTTTTTGTTCATATGGCATCTCGGCCTTCCCAGCTGGCTTACTACCCCCCTGCGTGACTGCTCATCTCCCTGGCAAGTGCACGCTTCTTGTACTCCCACTAAAACTAGATTTATTCACCTTGTTCAGGAGGAGGGGGCAGGAACATCACCAAGTGCTCCAATATCTAACAACGTGTAAATACAGAAATTCATTTATTTTTGTAAAAAAAAAATAATATTTTGCATTACATTTAGCCAATAATTTATAGCAATTATATCATTTCAATTTCGAAAATAATAAGTGTTTATAAATATTATGTATAAGTTACTGTACAGTATATAAAAACTATACTTGTGCTTATGTATAATTGTAATAATTTTATTGTGATTACTTATATAAAACTATTTGTAGATAATGTATTTACAATCTCTCCTCGACTTACGACGGGGTTCCGTCCCGACGACCAGGTCATAAGTCGAATTGGTTGTAAGTCGAAAAGGCAAAAATAATACATAAAAATTCTAAAATGGGTGTCTCTTTTTCTTCTCAGCACCACGAGAACTCTCATTTTTACGCTTGCCAGCCTTTTTAAAGGGAATTACAAACGAAAAAAATTCATAACACAGCGCGATCACTGACGTTGGGACTCAAAAATACGTAATGTGAAAAATATTTTATACGACCACGGCGGTCATATGTCCGGGTTGTCGTAAGTCGAGTATGTCGTGAGTCAAAGAGTACCTAACCTTAATGTAACGAACCTGACATTTTTATCTTCAATAGTAAGCTTGCTATGACTCATTATGTACAATTGTCTTTTGCACTCGGAGGGATAAAATTTATAATCTGTACTCAGCCTGGGCATGCTCATCAGAAGCACAATTTACACCACTATTACCTAGCGAAATATTAATTTTTGTTTAACTTGTCATCGACAACTATTTTTTTGCTAAAAATGTATGCTTTATAATGGACGCACTTTTCAAGTAATTTGTACCAAAATAAATGATTTGTATTGTCCACATTTATGATACATTTTTTATGACTGAGTAAACTTGCAAATAGACCTTATTACAGTAGGGTCTCATATTTGGACACCTATTTAGACTGTAAAAACCTCGCGAAATTCAAATCGTCCAAATTTAAATACAACTTCCTTTGGAGAAAATTAATTTGAGTCTGGTACTTTTGATGTTTGGCTAAATTTGGTCTTATTTACCCTACTTTTTTGGCGAATTACTACCTGTAATAAAGCAACATCCGAATAAACCAACGAAAATAACACAGATAAAGTTAGATAAAAACTAAAAACAGCACAGAAAAAGGTTTATGTTCTACAGTTTTAGCTAGAGTTGAACCTGATGACTTGGCAACTTCGTGATCCAAGTAAAAACACACACAACAACATTGACTGTCCTTATGTTTTCAACTTTACCACCACTGGTGGATAGAATTTTTGTTTTAAATTCAGAAACATTAATTAAAATATATATGAACAGTAAATAAGTGTTGCTTTCATATTCTTATGTAGAGTAATGACGATATGTTTTCACATGTGCACACTTACATACGCTCAGTCTCACTTTTTTCTTTATCATTAATGATTAGCTACTTTTATTGTTCCATTTATTAACATTAAATAACATTACTTAAAACAACCATATTAATTTTTTTACATTAATTTTACTACAGCTACAACCAGGGTCTTATTTTCTTCCGTTTTATATGTAGAACCAATCAGTCACTGGTTTTGTAAACATTAACAAAAACAATGCCCTCTCGTCTCCTCATGTGTTCTAATGTTCTACGAATTATTAATGAATTGTATTGTTCATTTTGCACACATAAACATTAATTCAGTCAAAACAACGTTCATTTATAAAAGATAATGAATCTTTTGTACATAAGAGAAATGACGCTGTTTACACGATTGTGCACGTCTGAACGTTGGTGGACCACTCAGACCTATCGAAATTCGAGTTTCCGCCATCGAAATTTGAAATTGTGTAGTGTTTTTTTTTTGTTGTTGTGTGTCCAAATAAAAAACGTCTAATTAAAAACTCGCGAAATTTGAGAACCCACTGTAATGTGGTATAGCCGTAGATATCCGTCGGTAATGAAAGCAATACAAGGTCAAGTGAACATTTTCCCTAGACTCCGCATTCTTGGTATTGCTAGGACCAAGTTATAACAAGCTATTCTGCCAAGTATCCAAGAAGTACCCATGACTCATAGTTAAATAATACCTAACCCAATCTAAGTTCATCAAACCTAATAAAAAAGGGGGTAAAAATTAATAGTAGTATGGCATTTTATTCTTAGAAAAAGAATTAGGTTCATAGGTTTTTTATCCGATATATTCAGTTGTGATTTTTTCGCTGCAAAATTGGTGAAATCTATCTTACCCTAACAAAACCTAACCGTACCTTACCTTATCTAACCTAACCAAACCTAACCTAACCTAACCTAGCCTAGCCTAAGAAAGCCGCAATGCAAATGACAAACAATTAAGTTCTCTAGAAAAATTTCATTTATTTTTTAAATACTGTACATTTTCTTATAACTTTTTAAAATCATTTCTCCAACATATCAATAAATCTGTTGATGTATAAACATAACTTAGGATGCCACTATTATCCATTTTAACCTTTGATTATCTCTACAAATGGATTATAAAAAAGGAAAAGCTAGGTTAGGTTAGGTAAGGTAAGGTAAATTTAGGTAAATTTAGGTTAGGTTAGGTAAGGCATGTTAAGGTTAGGTTAAGGTAAAGGTTAGTTAAGGTTAAGTTAGGTAGAGGTTAGGCTAGGTAAAGGTTAGTTTAGGTAAAGGTTAGGCTAGGTAAAGATTAGGTTAAGTAAAGGTTTGGTTAGGTAAAGGTAGCTTAGATTAGGCTTGGTTAGGTTAGGTAAAGGTTAGATTAGTTAAACGTCAGGTTAGTTAAAGGTTAGGTTAGTTAAAGCTTAGGTTAGTTAAAGCTTAGGTTAGGTAAAGGTTCAGTTCGGTAAAAGTTAGGTTAGATTAGGTAAGGTCGTTTATCTTTATTTGTGTCTCAGGAATACACACTCTGATTTATGAAAGATGTTTATGGAACATCATATATATATATATATATATATATATATATATATATATATATATATATATATATATATATATATATATATATATATATATATATATATATATATATATATATATATATATATATATATACCCCGATTTACGCGGTCAATTGAACCCACGATGGCCCGCGTAAAACGGGAATCGCGTAAATGGAACAACAGAACATATAGGTTAATTGAAATAGAGACTGGGCCGACCCCCAAACTCCACTTTTTCAGACACAATACCTACGTTGTGGTAAAAATAACTTCTTAATTTTTTGATGGTATACACACATAATTAATAATTAAGTGAAATATCAATAATATTAGGCTTTTTAACACTTACATTAGTAGAAAAAATGGCTGGGCACACGGGGATGGAGGGTTGGTTCCGAGGCAGAGGGCAGATTATTGGCCCTCACCTGTATCAATTGTATCACTATCCACCACAGAGGCTTGCAGGGCCTCTTTGTCAAACCCCTCAAAGTCCATATCAGTCCATATCCTCACTATCACTGACTTGGGCCGGCTGTGGTGGGTGGCGGGTGAAGAACTCGGTAATGTTTTGATGACTGGGCGACCTTGTGCGCACCCTGCCCGCGTATATGAGTAGATGCACCGCGTAAAGTGGGAATTCCGGTTCTGGCGGGGTACCGTGTAAATGTGGAAACGCGTTAACGGGAACCGCGTAAATCGGGGTATTACTGTGTGTGTGTGTGTGTGTGTGTGTGTGTGTGTGTGTGTGTGTGTGTGTATATATATATATATATATATATATATATATATATATATATATATATATATATATATATATATATATATATATATATATATATATATATATATATATATATATATATATATACACACACACACTCTGGTCCCTCGGTTTACAAACACAATTAGTTCCACAGAGTCGTTCGTTAACCGAATCCATTGTTTCAATGGGATATTGGGTAATTTCTTCCAGCTCACAGAAAAGTACATACAAAGTAAAAAAAATGCAGTAAAGTACATTTACTTTGAGGTGTGTATGTAGAAGGTTCCTGGTTGATGATGATGAAGGGAATTAAAAGTGGGGGTGGAGGAGAAGGGAGAAAAGAAGGAAGTGGGAATGTAGGAGAAATCACCTTTCAGGGGACCCATGCTTCATGCAGTAATTTCACCAATAAAATTTTAAGTTCACTTGGTGTAATTCAAGATAATTTTATTTAAATCAACACTGCACTGTGCTATACATTATCAATATGTTAACTAAATTTCAGAATGACCAATAATTTAATGTAAAAATGCAAAAATATTCAAGGCATCAACAAAATCGATGTTCACTCCACTGTAAACAAAGCGACTGACTCCTGGTGGGTGAGTTAAGCGGCTGATGGGCGCACAAAAAAATAGTTCCATGTACTGCATATATTATCAATGTTAAATAAATTTTAAAATGACTAATAATTTTAATATAAAAATGCAAAAATATTAAAGAGCACAGCTTTCTTGATATTTACTCCACTGGAAACGAATGTAAACATAGAACAGATTACTGAATTGGTAATTCGTTAATCGAACCGTTCGTTAACCGAGGAACCACTGTATACTGTATATATAAAATTCCGTCTTCACTAATTTTGCTTTAAGTATGTCTAGCAACTATCACATGTGTCGATCTCAGCTGATTTCTCCTTCTCTTGTTATTGGTTGATTATATTGTTAACTGGGTGACGATTGGCCAACTAGCTCATGGGCTGCCATCTACCTTCGGACAAGAGAACTGAATTTACACTAAGAGTTACAGACTGCTTACGGACCCGTAATTAAATTTTGAGTATGAGAAATTTTCGGGACTGTAAGGAGTCTGTAAGTTACAATTGATTTATCAACACCAAACTTCTATACGTATAAGTGATTTGGTTTAGAGTTAAATGATTTACCAAGCAAAAATTGAGCCAAATTTGAACAAATTTTAAATTGCATACATCAAAAATTAAGAAAATTACTATGATAAATAATATATTGTATTACCCCGCTTTACACTGTTTCACTTTCCGCGATTTCTCATTTACGCGGTACCTTGCCAGAACCGGACTTTCACTTTCCGCGATTTCTCATTTACGCGGTACCTTGCCAGAACCGAACTTTCACTTTCCGCGGTGCATCCACTCATATACGCGGTGAAGTATAATTTTTTTTTTTATTTAGCTCATAAAATTCATACAAATTACCCGGCCAGAATATAATTTACATTGCTGGAATTCTTGCAATATGATGATCATTTTGAATATAAACATCATGGATTTTGCATTAGACATACAAATTTTAGATCTAATGTAATAATTTGGTTTACACAAAGCAAATATTTTATCTTTTGTGCAAAATATATGAAGTTTACATTCAAAATATTCCCTGACCTGCAAGGAATCCAGAAATGTCAATTATATTGTCCTAACTTTAGTTTGAGGTATTATTTATTACTAAAAGTTAAAATCTAGTTTTTTCACCCAACATTTCTCTGGTAGGGAGGGAAGGTGGGGGGGAGGGTTGGGACCCACCGACCCAGCTGGCGTGAGTGTGAGGAGGCAAGTTGGGTACTTTGATTGACAGATAGTGTCGTGAAGAATATTTTTTTTTTATTAACTGAAGATATTTGTTTTAGCTCATAAAATTCATACAAATTACTTGACCAGATTATAATTTACATTGCTGGAATTCTTACAATATGATGATCATTTTGAATATAAACTTTATGGATTTTGCATTAGACATACAAATTTTAGATCTAATGTAATAATTTGGTTTACACAAAGCAAGTATTTTATCTTTTGTGCAAAATATATGAAGTTTACATTCAAAATATTCCCTGACCTGCAAGGAATCCAGAAATGTCAATTATATTATCCTAACTTTAGTCTGAGGTATTATTTATTACTAAACGTTAAAATCTAGTGTTTCACCCAATTATTTCTTAGAGAGGTAGGGGCCAGTGAGCTGGGAAGAGGGGGCGGGGATTTGAGTCCATTATTTGAATGGACATTAACCTGGCGACTGTATTTCTCTTAAATATTAATTGTGTAAGCATACCATCATAAAATTTAGATGTTATTTTTACTACAACATAGGTATTGTGTCGGAAAAAGTGGAGTTTGGGGGTCGGGCCAGTCTCTATTGGAATTAACCCCATATGTTCTGTTGTTCACTTTACGAGGTTTTCACTTTCCGCGGTACCCTGTGGGTTCAATTGACCGCGTAAATCGGGGTACTACTGTAATTGATATATAGCACATCATAAAATAATACATTTTATGTAAAAAAAAAATTGCTTCCTCTACACTCAATCTACAGTATAGTGATGCTGAGGAGCTTAGTGGAGTCCACAACCTGGAGTGTGTTGGAGCCCAAAGTAATGGAGAGGTGGGACATTGTCGGAGGAGAGGTTGATGTGCATAACCATGGTCTTGGTATGGTTAATGGTGATGTGGTTGTTGGTGGCACAATTTTTAAGAATGTTCAATTAATTCTGGAGGGTGGTGTAGTCGGGAGCTGAGTTGTTGACACTGATCCCAATGGTGGAGTCATCGACATATTTCCAGCAAGCAGGGGTTTCTCTTAGGGCATCATTGATAAACATAAGGAAGCAGAGCAGTCCCATCTTGGTGCCTTGGGAGACACCACAGGTGAGTGACTAAAAAGTGGAAACAGCCTCTCGGAAACATATGGTCACTAACGAAGTCTGGAAGCCATAGTATTAGACTCCTCCGAAACCCAAGGTTGATAGTTTTACTGATGATTAAATTGTCGTCGAATAGGTCAAATGCTTTGGTAACATCAATGAAGGCGACAACCACCGACATCTTTCATTTTTCCAAATGGCAGTACGTATATGTACTCGAGAAAGCTGACAAGAGAGTGAGTGGTGGAGGAAGTTTTCATATTCCCAAATTGCTAAGGATCTATTGTGCCTGCAATATCAGTATAAGCCCAGTCAAAAATGAAACTTTTGCAGATTAAGATGGGTAATGGGGTGATGGCAAAGGTTCTTAGCTTATTTAAGGATTGTGGGCTTGTTGACTTGGGCTTTGGTGACATATATGAGGTATTCTAGTCGGCTGAGGCATCTTGCTTGACTGAGGGAAACATTGATGATGGAGCAAAGGGATATACCTAGTTCTGGGGAGAACACCTTTTAGAGTTTCATTGGTAAGTCATTGGAGCGTTTTAACTTCAGTTTGTCCAAACCTTTTGCTACTTCAAATTCTTCCACTAAATCAGTGGGAAAGGGGGCTTGGTAGGTAAGCATGGAGACTGGTTGTGTCGAGCCGATGGGAGCTTCTGGCACATAGTTGCGAAATGGTGGTTTGATGGCTCAGCTGCATCACCATTAGTTCTTTAAGCTTACCATACCACTGACTGATGTTGGTCTGCATCAGGTGTTGCAGCTTTGTTAGGTAGTAAGACTTCTTTGCAGCACATATCTTACGGATGACTTGGTTGCGAAGGGACCTGTAGCAGTTGTGGTCATTGAGATAAAAGGCACTGTCTCTTTGCCTCATAAGTCTTTTGATCCGAGGTGTGATCCAGGGCAAGTCAGCTGGGTGTGATCTGACGGACTTCTCGGGGAAGAAGTGGTGGTGAGCTTCCATGGTGGTGTTGGTGTAATTTGTCAATTTGGTGTCTATGTCTAGGGATGGTGAACTATTCACTGCCCAAAATTATTGTCATTATTTGTATTATTATTATTATTATTATTATTATTATTATTATTATTATTATTATTATTATTATTATTATTATTATTATTATTATTATATTTTTGCCCCCAGGCCCTAATGTGGGTCATTGACCTGTGCCCTGGTGGGCTAATCCCATAAAAAAAAATTATAAATAAATAAATAAATAAATCTGAAAATATTGCTAATGATTGTACAACACCTTTGCAGAGTACAGTACTTTCCAGTACTGTACTACTTTTGACAATAGTTTTTGTAAATGAATGAAAGTAAATGTGTAAATTATCTAAAAACACTACAGTGAACCCTCACTTTACACGGTCAATTGAACCCACGGAGGCCCACGTAAAGCGAGAAACGCGTAAAGTGAACAACATAACATATGGGATTAAATGAAATGGAGACCGGCTGACCCCCAAACTCCACTTTTTCCGACACAATACCTATGTTCTAGTAAACATAACATCTTAATTTTATGATGGTACATGCACACAATTAATATTTAAGAGAAATAGAGAAATACAGTCGCCAAGTTAATGTCCATTCAAGTAATGGACTCAACTCCCTCCCCCTCTTCTCACACTCCTGGCTCTTCCCTCTCTGAGAAATGTTTGGGGGAAAACCACTAGATTTTAAGGTATAGTAATAAATAATACCTCAAACTAAAGTTAGGATAATATAATTGACATTGCTGGATTCCCTGTAAGACCAGGAATATTTTGAATATAAATGTCATATATTTTGCACAAAAGATAACATATTTACTCAGAGTAAACAAAATACTTACATTAGATCTAAAATTTGTATGTCTAATGCAAAATCTATGATGTTTATATTCAAAATGATCAGCAAATTGTAAGAATTCCAGCAATGTAAATTACTGTATATTCTGGCCGGGTAATTTGTATGAATTTTATGAGCTAAAACAAATATCTTCAGTTAATAATAAAAAAAATATTCTTCACGACACTATCTGTCAATCAAAACACCCCACCTTGCCTCCCCCCCTCTTCCAACCTCGCCAGATGGTCGATCGGTCCCTCCGTCCCCCCCACCCCCAACCAACCCTCCCTACCAGAGAAATGTTTGGGAGAAACCAAAATATTTACCTTTTTAGTAATAAATAATACCTCAGACTAAAGTTAGGATAATATAATTGACATTGTTGGATTCCTTGTAAGACCAGGAATATTTTGAATATAAATGTCATATATTTTGCACAAAAGATAACATATTTACTCAGAGTAAACAAAATACTTACAGTAGATCTAAAATTTGTATGTCTAATGCAAAATCTATGATGTTTATATTCAAAATGATCATCAAATTGTAAGAATTCCAGCAATGTAAATTTTATTCTGGCCCGGTAATTTGTATGAATTTTATGAGCTAAAACAAATATCTTCAATAAATGAACAAAATATACTTACCCAAATACTATCTGTCAATCAAAATACCCCCCTCCCCCCCTCTTCCCACCTGCTCCCTGGGTCCCTCCCTCCCTCCCTACCCCTCACCCCCACCTTCCCTCCCTACCAGAGAAATGATTGGGTTATAACAGTATATTTACGTTTTTAGTAATAAATAATACCTCAGACTAAAGTTAGGATAATATGATTGACATTGCTGGATTCCTTGCAAGACCAGGAATATTTTGAATATACACGTCATATATTTTGCACAAAAGATAACATATTTGCTCTGAGTAAACAAAATACTTGCATTAGATCTAAAATTTGTATGTCTAATGCAAAATCTATGATGCTTCTATTCAAAATGATCATCAATTTGTAAGAATTCCAGCAATGTAAATTATATTCTGGCCGGGTAATTTGTATGAATTTTATGAGCTAAATAAAAAAATTATACATCACCCGCGTATATGAGTAGATGCACCGCATAAAGTGGGAATTCCGGTTCTGGCAGGGTACTGCGTAAATGTAGAAACGCGTAAAGTGAAACCGCGTAAAGCGAGGGTTCACTGTATAATGATATCTTGTATTGGAAGCAACTCAAAATGTAAATTTACGGGAGGCTACAAAAATATCAGAGAAATTCGGAAAAAAATACCAGCCGCCCAACATGAAAAAGAAATACATCTCTAGTATTTTGACTGTGTGTAGGGAAATTCACAGCTTGTGATAATAGCAGCTGGTCCTCGATATCAGTGGTGTCAATTTTGTTATAATCCCCACATAGTACTAGCTTGACACATGATTGCCTAACTCTTGAGGTGGTAATGAGAGTGATTGATAAGAATGTCTCTGGTGGGTGAGCCAGGCAGATGGTATTTCACACAATACAGGTATATGATAGAGGCAGTGTGGAGAGGGTGGGCACATGGCACAAGATGTACCCTTAGTGCCTCCACATCAGTTAAGACTAAAACATCCAGGCATGACAGACCTAGTTCAACCTGACAGAAGAGGGCAACGTCCCCTCCATGTCCATGTGTGCGAAGGTAATGAAAGAGTTGATATCCCTCAATGTGACAAGTTTCAAGAACAATTTGTCACGACTCGCAGATGATGACGACTTTGGCAGCAATTGCCCTGACTGTGGTAGCGAGCTCTTCAAATTTGTTGTCTTAGGAGGTGAGGTTGGAGAGTGATAAGGAGGGTAGACTGTGGCAAGTTCGGGGACCTTCAGTGTATTGGTACGGTTTGTCAGGAGTAGGTTTCTCTGCTTTCTACTGGAGATGATGGTCCTGATGGGCTTCTGTTTTTGACGTCATTGTCTACAACTTCAAGCGTGAAATATGTTCAGCTGTTTTAGTAGCGCAATAATACTGCCATCAGGATATCCGTTCCCTTGCTTTAAACTGTACAAGGTGTACCTGGAGTTCTTCACTACTGAACATCTTTTGTTGTGGACGTACCGAAGTGTTTGTCTGCTGTGGCCTTTAACTCAATGGCAGCACTGAGGGCCACCAGCAGACTTTCCATAGCATAGTACATTGGTAGACATCTGCTAATATTTGTAGTCGTAAACACTGTGGCAGTCTTGTCCCTGGCACTTTGAGGGTCATCGACAAAGTACCCATGGGTTAGTACTACTCAGTTCACTGGTAATTTGTTGTGAATCATGCTTGTTTTTTCCTTGGGATACACTATTTGATCACTGTTTGGTAACCAATCTTTGCACTGATCACTTAAATGTTTTGCTGATAAACCTGGGTGTAGTGAGGTTGGTAAAGAAATTGGGAGGAGGTTAGGGTGTAGCAGGGGAGTGTAGGGCCAAACAGACTTGACCAGGCTGCCAAGAGGGAGTGCCTACATGACACATCTTGTCTCAATGAGGGCTGACTGGTTGTGTGTGTGTGTGTTCCGTCACATTGAGAGACGGGGAGCATGGCTGGGTGGCGAGTTGGCGACACAATTACAGCCTACTGTCTGCACACGTATGTACACTCCACGCACATACTGTGAACACCCATGCTCTTCATTTTACATAAGTTTTAGTTTTATTTTATATTTTCTTTATTTCTAAGCCACTTAAAGTATTGTAATGATTTTTCCAAAACTTCTAGTTTCATTGCATGTAACAATGGCAACATGCCATCTCACAGGCCACCTCATCTTCAGTTTTTCCCCTTCCCAGTGAATCAAGCTATCACTAAAGCGAATTTTGGCCTCGCATTAAGTGAGAAAGGATGTAAAAAAAAATTTATCACTAAACCGAATTAAAATTAAGTGAGGGATATCTGTATTGGTGTTTCAATTGTTTATTATTTTACTTAGGTACTTCAGTTAAAATTAACAAAATAAAAAGTTTCACCTGACTTCTATTTTGACCAGGTCAGGAGAAATGGTATGACCTCTGGGTATATGAACCAGGCTCAGAGAGGACAACCAATATCAGTGGATCACAACAGACAACACAACTGATTATGAAAGAAGAGAATTGTCCAGCTACTCTCGTCAAGGAACTGGAAACTGGTGTGGTGTCATCTCAAATTGAAGAAAATATCACAATTGTTCACAGTGTTGAACAGAAAAGTACTGTTGATTGTGTTAAACAGACAACTCCTGTTAAACAGGAAAGTGTAAAGAAAGTTATAATAAGTTCTGACAAAAACACTATCATTAAAAATGTGAGAAAAAAGATGGTTGAATCAGTGGCTTCATGTAAACAACTTTCCCTTATTGGTACTCAGTGTGAAAATGAAGTTAGTGGTGATGTAATTATAAACAAAGTATATGATGAAAAGCGTGAAAAAATTAGTACAGTAGAGTCTAAAATTAAACTTGAGGGAACAGAAGAAAATAAGGCACAAGGACTTAAACCACCAAAAGACCATCTGGGTGACAAAATGACCAATGTCAATGGTGCTCAAGGCAAAGTTTGTAAAATACACGTGCGACAGCCAGATGGACGTCTGGTGCCATACTACATCCCAGCTCATATGTACTCTTTAGCTCTCAAGATTGCTCAGGGTGGTGCAAATAAGCAGGAAAATGAAGTGGATGCTCTTGATAGCAAGCTAGTTAATCAGCATGGAATAGTTAGCAAGCATAATGTTAGTCAAAAGATAATTAAGCTGCATGTCCCAGAAAAACAGCAGAAAGGAGACACTGAAGGTTTTACCATAAAACAAGAGCCAAGTGAAATATTGACTCATCAAAGGGAAGGATCAAAGGTAGTAACATTAGAAGTAAAGGCTGAGGTTGAGCAGGACAATACCAAAGTTTCTGGTACACCAATAAAAATTCTAAATTTTTCTCCGAATAAAAATGCAGTGAAAGATAATGGGGGATCAATGAATATGGCTCCATCAACCAGCGGTATTCAGGGTGTGTCGAGACCATCCCATGTTACTCAGGGAAATCAGACCATAGCACGATTATCGACCAGCAGACTTTCTCAAAGACCTTTACAACAGCTTCTGGTGAAGGCTGCCATTCAAGATAAGAAACACACTTTAGTTAAACAACTTTTGAATAAAAAGGGGTTGAAGGGTGGTGCTGGTGACACACTGCACATGTTGCAGGGTCAAGTAACATATACTCAAACACCTGTAGGTTTAAAGTCAAACATACAGGTAATGCCACTGAAAATAGTTCAGGAAGTAAAAAATAGTAGCTCCACATCAACCAGATTTATTCAGAGACCATTATCAACTGCAAACATTAAATTCATAACCAATAATGGGCAATTGATATCAGCAGGTAAACTCGCCAAAGGGAAAACTTGTTCAGATTCCAGTCAAGTAACTTCTAGTATGAACATGGCCACTAGTTCAGCCCCAACAGTAAGCAGTTGCATCCTTACAACATCAAATAATACTTCAGCATTGACCACAGTGCAGGGAAGCCAACAAGTTGCCGGGTCAAGTGGTCTACAGCTAGTAACAAGTAAAGGAAAGATGACTCCAACACAGCATCCTCCAATGATAGTTTGCAGTAACGCAGGAGACACGGGGACAGTACTGCAAATACCACCCTTTGTGGTCAGAGGTATGGGAAATGATGGTGCATTAAAACCTACATCAAACTCAGTGAAGTGCACACCCAGTAATGCAAAAAATATGACTGCAGGAGTGTCACTTCTACGAGGTATCACCATGGCAACATCTCCAACAGTATGTAGCTTGCTCAAACCCCTCACCAATACCACAAATTCTGGGGTCACTTCTACCACTTCTGTTCTCAATAATGTGCAAACGAAGGTTACAAGTAACTCGCCTGTTATTAAGAGCCTTTCTTTTAATGCATCTTCTGACAAGACAAACATAGCATTTGTAAAAATGGAGACAGTGTCAGAAGACAGAAACAAGGAGGAGGATGGAAGTACTTCTCAGGAATGGGAGGAGCGGGTCAGGTAAGAGATGTAGATCAGGTATTATTGCTTTAATATTTAAGAAATATATATTATGAAGTTCATTACGTGTACCCAGGTGATAACAACAAGAAGGTTGACAGAAAGAAATTATTTGAGTAAGAAATAAATAAATGTGGTAACCAAAGGTAAGTGTCAAGAATAGGTGACTGAGTATTAGGGAAGAACATTAAGTAATTGACCTGGTATATGTTGGAAGAGGGTAGGGTAAGGATAAATGAGAGGAGTAGTATGAAGTGATAGTTCGTGCTTTGCAATAAAGCTTATATGAACAGAGCATGATTAACTACAAGATCAGGATGGTTGATGGACCATTGGAGGAGGCTGGTGAATCAATGATTTCACAATGGAGGAAAGAATGTGAGAGATTATTGATTAAGTTCTTAGAGAGGCTTAGGAAGAGAAAACATAAATTTCTGGTTATAAAGGAAAGAGGGGTGGTTTAATTCTTCAAACCCTAGAACAGTGGTTCTCAACCTTGTTTGCCCCATGCACCCCTTTCACCATATGTCAGAATGTCATTCCCCCCTCCTTTCCAAGATTGTCTGCCTCAAAAAGTGCATTCCAAATAATATGCATATAATACTGAAAATCCTTTATTTTTTCCATATTAGTATCAGTTTCCCCCCCCCCCCCTGGTTGAGAACCCCTGCCCTAGAAGATGGCAAAAACCTGGTCACCTCTCCCAGGAGTATGTCTTCCTAATACTGTACTTGTAACACCACCACCTTTCGCTTTGTCTAGTTGACTTTTGTTTTCCTAGGGCTGCTTGGCTTCAGGGCATGGCTAGATTTTGAAAATTAATCCTGAAATTCTATTTTCTAGCAGAGCCTGGTGCATTGGATACCTTCCCTTTTCTTTTGGGTTATTGAATTAGTAAATTGGAACTGAGTGATGGCTTTAGTTCTAGATTCTAACTCTTGAAAGTAAGCCTTGTCATGGAGTATGCTGACTAGGGAACCTCAGCTCACTCCAGGTTCCGAGAGAGTAACTGTTATACCAAGTTGCTAAAAAATAAAGGGATAGAATGCTGGAGAGTGAGGGCTGATTGGTATTAGTAGATGGGACAAAATATCATCCCATCTTACATGAATTATGAGTGGAAGGTATGCCTAGCTATGATGTCTGGTAGAAAACAGACATTCAGGATCAGTGCTTCATTTGTCCATTAATAATAACACAGTAGTTGCAGTTTTTCTTAAATCCCTGGAAATTTTCAAATAGGTAATACGAGTCTTAATTGAAAATGATTCTTGTCTTCTCTGTACATTAAACAAAATTTAAGCCTTCCCCAACTTATTTTATATTGATGATGGCTTTCCATATTTAAGATTTTTGGTAGAATATTATCTGGCAGTACATGTGCATCATTTGAATATGCCTCAGTCAAACTTTAAAGAAGAAGACTTTACAAGTGACTTCTCCACAGATGTTTTTTTACAAATACTGTAGGGAGAGACATAGGGCATATCTAGCTATGAAACTATCTTCTCCTATTACCCACTCTTCTTTCATTACTTCTAGGAATCGTTGGAAGGCTCTGTTTCGTAGGGCCAAGCGGAATTTTATAAAAAGAAAGACCGCTGACCTGACTAACTCTTCTTCTAGTAAATCCTTCTGGTCTTTAACCATAAACATCTGTAATAACTTCTGCACTCCTTCTTTTTCTCCTCTTTTCCAACCTGATAACTCTATAGCCAACTCTACCCCTGATAAAACCAATCTCTTTGGCACCTTATTCTCCTCTAAATCCACCTTAAACGATTCTAACTCTATCCATCCTACTCCTGCTGCTCCTATGCACTTTCCTATAATCTCCACTTGTAGGGTTGCTGGTGTGTTATCCAGGTTGGATGTGAGTAAGGTGCATGGACCAGACGGAATACTCCCTCGTGTTCTGAGGGAGTGTGCTGAAATTCTAGCCTCCTGTGCTTGCTCACCTCTTTTGCCTTTGCCTCAAAACCCAAACTTCTCCTTCTTCTTGGAAGCATACCTTGGTTCAGCCCATCCCAAAGAAGGGTGACCATTCCAATCCCTGCAACTGCTGCCCCATTGCCCTAACTTCATCCCCCTCTAAGATTTTCGAAACTATCTTAAACTCTCATTTTCTCCGTCCTTGAACGCTTTTCTCTTTTGTCGGATCACCAGTATGGCTTTTGCCAGGCGAGATCTACTGGTGATCTGCTGTCCTACTGCACCCCTCATTGGTCATCCTCTCTTAGGGATTTTTGGGAAACTTTCGTCGTGGCCCTCGACATCTCCAAAACATTTGACATGGTATGGCACATGTCTTTGCTTTCTAAACTTCCCTCTTATGTTTTCTCTCCCCCACTTTGTTCTCTAATTTCTAGCTTCCTTGAGAACCAATCCATGGCAGTTGTTGTCGAGGCATCGATCTCTCGCTCTTTCTCCACCAATATTGGTGTCCCACAAGGTTCTGTTCTTTCACCTACTCTCTTTCTTCTTTTTATCAATGATTTACTTCATATTATGACTAGTTCTATCCATTCTTATGCTGATGATTCTATTCTTCACTCTTTTTCACATTTTTCCCTTCCCCTTAATTCTCAAACTTGATCTGTTTCTAGAGCTGATATCATTTCATCTATCAATACGGATTTGTTCAGCATCTCCGAATGGGCAGGTAAAAACTTGGTAAATTCAATAGTAATAAAACTCAGTAATTGCCAATTAAATTTTTCAAATTAGATGATCTCCCACCAATCACATTTCAGGGCGTGATCATTCTGCCAAGTTCTAAAATAGATATGCTAGGTCTCCCCATTTCTTCTAGTATGTTATGGATGCCACACATCCACAACATTGCTAAATCTGCCTACCAAAAGCTGGGAATGCTGTACAGATGCCATAGCTACTTCACTCCTGGGCAGCTGCTTTAAGTTTATAAGGGTTTCATTCATCCTAACTCGGAGTACTACTCTCATATCTGGGGTGGGTCTTCTTCCGCCCAACTGTTAGATATGGTGGAATCATAGGCATTTTGTCTTATAACTCTCCTTCTTTAGTTGATAATCTTTCTTCCCTTTCTCTTTGCTGCGATTTTGCTTCACTCTCTCTTTTACAGGTACTTTAACGGGCAATGTCCGGTGGATTTAGCATCCTGTGTACTGCCAGCATGGCCGTGGGCTCGTAACACTCGTCTTGCCCGCGGTGCCCACCATTTCTCTGTGGCTGTCGGTCACACAAGAATAACCCGTTATAGTACATCCTTCTTTTCTCACAGAGTCAAACTGTGGAATGCTCTGCCTTCTTCTGTGTTTCCATATTCATACAATCTGTCTCGCTTTAAAAAACTGGTTTTCCGGTAACTGTGTGGTCTAGATTGATTTAATATTTTTCTTTTCTATTTTTTATTTCTTTTTACTTTTATTTTTTCGCCACTAGGCCCCATTGTGGGTTGATGACCTGTGTCCGGGTGGGCTATTCCCCCTTTAAAAAAAAAAAAACTTCAAACTGAGGCCACTGAAGAGTTTTAATTCAACCTGGTCCTTAGAACCAATTTTAAATTTCTTGTTTCCGTGGGTTCTTTTTACAAAAACCTCCTTGAAATGGGTTAAAATATTTTTCTTTTAGAAATAGCTTGCTTCAGAAAAGATTCCTACTCTAAGAAAGGTGTGAGGAAATTCTCAGGATTAGTCATGAGAACTGTATGAAGAGGTTTATTTTCTGTTGCTCATTTTGTTATTTTGATCACTTAGTTTATTATATTTACCTGTTACTTTCTGTTGCTCATCTTGTTATTTTTATCACTAATTTATTATATTCACATGTTACTTTCTATTGCTCATTACTTACTCAGATCATTATAATAATTATCTCTTGCAAACAACTGTAACCACCATGGTGAGTGAGCCTGTGTTTCGCCATCGGGGAGCGTGACGAAACCTCCGGCGAAAGTAGTGGTTAGGTTAGGCGGCCCGGTAGTGGTTGGTTAGGTTAGG
Organism: Homarus americanus; assembly: GCF_018991925.1. Lineage (NCBI taxonomy): Eukaryota > Metazoa > Arthropoda > Malacostraca > Decapoda > Nephropidae > Homarus > Homarus americanus. Next base: position 13,482,646 of record NW_024736071.1, on the reverse strand, counting down.
TAGTTGCCTGTACAGTTGTACCCCACTTAACTCGGTCAATTGAACCCAGAGGGTCCTGCGTTAAGTGAAAACCGCGTTAAGTGAATAACAGAACATATGGGATTAATTCCAATAGAACCCAGCCCGACCCCCAAACTCCACTTTTTGACGACAAATAACTATGTTGTAGTAAAAATAACATCTTAATTTTATGATGGTACATGCACACAATTAATACTTAAGAGAAATAGAGAAATACAGTCGCCAAGTTAATGTCCATTCAAATAATGGACTCAACTCCCTCCCCCTCTTCTCACACTACACTCACTGGCTCTTCCCTCTGAGAAATTTTTGGGGGAAAACCAGGTATAGTAATAAATAATTCCTCAAACTAAAGTTAGGATAATATAATTGACATTGCTGGATTCCTTGTAAGACCAGGAATATTTTGAATATAAATGTCATATATTTTTCACAAAAGATAACATATTTACTCAGAATAAACTTTACATCAAAAATTTGTATGTCTAATGCAAAATCTATGATGTTTATATTCAAAATGATCAACAAATTGTAAGAATTCCAGCAATGTAAATTATATTCTGGCCGGATAATTTGTATGAATTTTATGAGCTAAAACAAATATCTTCAGTTAATAAAAAAAAAAAAATATTCTTCGACACTATCTGTCAATCAAAGTACCCCACCTTGCCTTCCCCCCCTCTTCCAACCGCGTGGTCAGTCCCAACCCTCCCCCCACCCCCCACCAATCCTCCCTTCCAGAGTTTATAACATTTAGTATTAAATAATACCTCAGATTAAAGTTAGGATAATATAATTGACATTGCTGGATTCCTTGTAAGACCAGGAATATTTTGAATATAAATGTCATATATTTTGGACAAAAGATAACATAGTTACCTAGAGAACAATTTTTATCTAAAAATTGTATGTTTAATGCAAAATATATGTTGTTTATATTCAAAATGATCACCAAATTATAAGAATTCCAGCAATGTAAATTATATTCTGACCGGGTAATTTGTATGAATTTTATGAGCTAAAACAAATATCTTCAGTTAATAAAAAAAAAAATAATTCTTCACGGGGTAACAGATGGTCGGTCGGTCGGTCCCTCCCTCCCCCCCACCCCCCACCACCGTCCCAAGGAGATGTGTGGGATAACCACTAAATTTTAATAAATAATACCTCAAACTAAAGTTAGGATAATATAATTGACATTGCTGGATTCCTTGTAAGACCAGGAATATTTTGAATATAAATGTCATATATTTTGGACAAAAGATAACATAGTTACCTAGAGAAATATTTTTATCTAAAAATTGTATGTTTAATGCAAAATATATGTTGTTTATATTCAAAATGATCACCAAATTATAAGAATTCCAGCAATGTAAATTATATTCTGGCTGGGTAATTTGTATGAATTTTATGAGCTAAAACAGGCAGTCAGGCAGGGTGGCGGGTGGGGGGGTGGTGCGAATCTAAAAATAGCTCTCGAGCCGGACACTCACCGCGTATATGATGAAAAATGCGTATATGATGAAAAATGCCGCGTTAAGTGAAAGTTCAGCTTTGGCAAGGCACCAAGTATATGCGAAAACGCGTTAAGTGAAAGCCCGTTAAGCGGGGTAAAACTGTATTATTATTCTATAAAATTTAAGGTCCCCCGTTAGAATTTACCACGGTCAGGCTAAACAGTTTAGGCTAGATAGTGGTGGCTGCTTGGATTATTTCTTTGTCTCTTATTGACTTCGGGTGGCTAACCTCTATAAAATTGAGGACACCAATAGACTTTGTACTAAGGTTAGGTTAAACAGACACTTGGAGCAGGCCGCTACACACTTTTGCTGTAATGGAGGATTTCGCCATCGGGGAGCGTGACGAAACCTCCGGCGAAAGTAGTGGTGGCTGCCTGTATATCTCTATAAAATTTAGGCCGCCAATAGACTAATTCTTCAATCTCACCCTCACTTTTGATTCCCATAATATTTTACTAATTTTTCTGGGTGTCACGGCAACACTACTGCAGCAAGGGGTCTTTCCACACTGTTGTTGTCGGACAAAAGATACCCATCATCTGTTTATGATTGCTGATGTTTAAGGGCTAATGAGGACTATCCCAACATAGGCTGTATGGTTGTAGAAAGTAACTTAGGCTAGTCCTCAGTTTTCTTTTCAAGCTTTGGTGGGTTCTGTTAAATTTCTTAAATGGGGTACATTCAACAGTGCTCTCAACACCTAAACTCCGCCATTTGTTAGCAAGTTCATCATAGCCCATCAATCATAAATCGAGGATTACGTTCCCAAATCCAATTTTCATTGGTCATGAATGACCGAAACCACCACCTTTTTTTAAGAGTTAGAAGACAAATTTGCTTGCATTGAGATGTGATCTGAAAAGCCTGACATTAGGGCTAGGTTATTTTTTTTTTTTTTTTTTTTTTATGTACTGTAGAGCCCAAAAGTTTAAACATTTAAAATATTTTAAAAACATCGGGCATATCGTCAAGACAAACAGCCAACAAAGGCATTACATAGTACTGTACTGTAATTATTTTACAGTACAGTACTTCAAAAAATAAATATGCAAATATTCTATGCATAAAATTACAACACTATTAGAAAAGTAAATGATAGAAACCAATCAACTTGTTGCAAAATTTGCAATTTATAATTTTTCTCCTTTGAAACTTTACTGCTTCTCAGAGAGATAATGTGGGTAAAAAAAAAAGATGCATTTACAGGTATCCTCATAATTTTTCCATAAAATAGTCTTGCATGGTACATTCTCTTTAGCATATTTTACCCAAAAATACTTAAGATTTTTTTTTCCAGTTTCCGCAGAGGAATGTTGACATGAACGAATGCCTTGCACACATTTTAAAAAAAAGTGAGATTGCCTACTAGAGCAGTGATTTTCAACCTTTTTCATCTCACGGCACAGTGAGCCAGGCACTAAAATGGTCGAGGCACACCATCAATATTTAAGGATAGATTTGATAATTTAAAAGAAAATTAATGATAAGACTGTGTTCATAATTTAAAAAAATAATAATTTATTAATTTTATTGCCAAAAGTGTATTTTTGATCATGGTTTTCAAAATAATTTGAAAGTTTTGTGCATATTTGTTATTACTACACATTGAAACAAGATGTCATTGAAAAAGATGCCATTCATTAAAAAATTATATGAAACTTTCAGATATAGATTGTATTCAAATATAAATGTGAGTAAAAATAAAAGGTCTTTGCTTACATAAAAATATCAGTGGGAAACCTGTGCTTGGTGTTGTCTCACGATGTTCCATGTCCGAGGTCGAATGGTTGACAGGCATACCCTCAAGGCCTCCTCCAGTGTTTGAAGCCGCGACCTGTTCTTGCTTTTCATTGTGTTCATAGCAGAGAAGCCAGCTTCACACAGATACAATGTTGAGAAAGGAAGACGTGCATCAATTGCCTTCTTTGTAATGATGGGGTATTCCTCTCGAAGGGACAACCAGAATGAAGTCATATCTGTTGATAGGTGCTTCGGTTTCAGTCCTCTGTCGTTTCTGATTTCTGTCAGCTCATCCTCTTCGGCAACAGTTAATCCTGCCGACTCGCACTCACGGATCTCTCACCCAGTTCAAGGAAGATACATCAAGTGATGGGAAATACTTTTTAATGTTTTTACTCAGAAGTTACAAACTGTAGAATTAAACTGACAAGATTTTTGTCCAGTCTGCAACCTTTTGTCAGTTCAAGTATTTCAACATTGTTCTCTTATTTTATTCTGGCTCCCCACAGTGTTAGTTTTTCCTTAAAAGAGCTAACTTTGTCAGTACAACTCAGAATATTTTCATTCTTTCCCTGCATACTCTTATTAAGAGTGTTCAAGGCTTGGAATATATTAGCCAGGAATGCAACTTCATTGCACTCACACATGCTCATTACCGCATCTTACGGCTGGCAGTGGAGATCGGTGGATCTACACTACGGAATTAAGGAGAGAATTTAAAACTGCCATTTGGGCTTTTAATGAACAACTCATTTGTTTATTTATTGCATTATTGAAAAAAAAAGGAGTTTAATGCACTCCATAAAAGAACCACTAATGTCAAAACGTATCCAAATGCTATTTAAACTCACGCGGCATAACTACGGATGCTTCGCTGCACACTAATGTGCCGCGGCACATTGGTTGAAAATCGCTGTACTAGAGGCTGTAGTATATGAAATAAGAAGGCATGTACTGTACTGTACTCTGTTAGCCAGTTTTGCAAGCAGCAGCAGCAGCAGCTTTGTGCTTAGAAGTCTCTACCGGTAAATGTTGAGAAACAAAGTACAGTACTTCTTGTAGTTCACTGATTTTTTGCACATTATGCAAAATAATACTGTACTGCCCCATCGATAGACAACACGTTGCTACCAAACTTTTCAAATAAGTTAAGTTTTGAAGAAGAGCTCACTTTAGGCATTGTAAGTGAAATGTGTGCAACTGTGTTCGAAAGAGAAGTAACCAACTCAAACTGTACAGTCCAGGCCATGGAGGACGGAGCGATTTTCGTTAAGGACACCCAAATAATTATTGAAAACATATAGGGGTTTCTCTTAATGACAGAATACTGTAATAAAAAATCAGTGAAAATAGACAAAATAGGTAATTTTATATTTAATTTGCAAAAATGGGCATTTTGCCTGAACATCTGAGCTCGGTGATCAGAAATGTCTTGTTATATATGAAAGGTCTGAATTATAGTATTAGTGTAATTATTTCCTTTGTTTTACCAGACAGCTGGAAGCAGTGTGCAAAAGATGTACTTCTACTGACAAGTGTGTGTATGTTTGGGTGAGAGCATTGCCACTGGATCAACACCAATATAAATATTCCCAAGTGTTACCCTTTTGTGCCAAATCTCGCGAAGAATTTCTGTGCTGGCCATTGGGGAAGCAGCGTGCTGCAGAAGTAAGTGTAATATCAACTTTTTATCATGTACAACATGCATCTTTCCGAGCATACATTCTAAGACCAAACAGCTATTATTATTATTATTTTTTATTAATATTAATATTATTATTATTATTATTATGCATACCCTGCAGGGGATTTTAGGTCAGTTGACCACACCCATAATTATCACGATGGCTGAAGTTTTAATCTATTGGGAAAACAGATCACTGTCTTCTTTGTCACATCCATCTTCTTCAAATTTGGTAGATCAAGTACACAGGTTACCCTATAGAAGCAGGAGGCCTTTTAAAGCTACTGTATAACTGCTCAATCATCATCGTTTTACTGTTACATTCTACACTTTCATGGGTTAGTCATGATTACCTGATGGCAAGGTGTCCTGGTTGCCACAGTGGGTAAACATTATGTAAAATATAAGAATAGGGAAACAGGAAAAAGTTGCAAAGTAGAAGAAAGAAGAAAAAACAGCATATGGAAAAACTGAAAAACAAATAATATTCATTGATAAAAACTATTGGAATTTAATAATATGTGGCAGACCATCATGTGGTGTTTTAGGGTAAAAGTGTACAAAGGGAAAACAAAAACATTTTGAGAGGAAAGACTACAGTAGCAGTATCTTTTAAACTAGCTCCTTGATTTTTCTGAATGGACCAAGTCCAATAATTTGTTTTTTCTCATTTACTGTTATCTTCAATATTTTTTAATGAAAAACTTACTTATAGTTACTTTTAATTTTATAGTTCCAGAGAGCACGAGAGGTTAAACATCACCTTGATCAGTACCAAGTTAGTAGCAGAGAATCGTGGAGTGTGGGCAGGATAGTAGCTTGGGCTAGGCGTCATGCCCACACACCTACACCACCCAGAGCTCCACTACGCACAGGTGTATAGATGTATTGTGTTTTGTCTCCTTTCTTCCTTTTTTTTTATTAACTTGGTTTTAAGGTTTTATTCATACAGCAAATCTTGTTAAAGCATAAAATATGAAATACTGTAGTCTCATAGTTGCTCCAGTTAAATATACATCAAAACTAGTGCAGTGATATTGAAGTAAAGTGTTTTGATAAGAATATTTTTGTTTTATGGCATACACATCCTCAATGCTGGACCTTCATGATTTCTCACTGCTAAACAACCCCCTGGCAGCCTACAATTGACAGAAGGCTTGTTATGTTGAGCAGCAGGACCTATTATGAGTGTAAGCTTTGTTTATGCTATAAGGAGCTACTTGCCCAGTCAAATTAGGATCCTTGAATCATTGATTGGATCATTGTGTTGTTTGACCAGCGAGTCATTCAGATCAGTAGTGAAAACTACTGTTCCATTTATAGTTCAATGGACCCTTAGGTACAGCAAGATAAATTACAAGAAGTTGTCACTGTTTCTTATCTAAGATTCCAGGGAATTAAATGTGTTTAGAGTAGATTGTGTGTGGTGTGTTCATAGAAATTTTACCATTATATATATATATATATATATATATATATATATATATATATATATATATATATATATATATATATATATATATATATATATATACATACATACATACATACATACATACATACATACATACAGGCTGTACCTCTCTAGTCCGGCAACCTTGGGACCTAACTGGTGCCGGACCATGGAAATTCACCCTTTTCCTGGATAGATAGTGACTTGTGCTTATGCTTGGAAGCACTAGCACCACTTTCTCTGCATCATGGTCTCTTTGAAGACATATTGAAGGGTTAAATGTCGTATAGTAGCTTCTCAAATTTTGCGAGTTTTTAATTTTTAACATATTTTATTGGAACAAAAAAATAAATAAATACAAATTTTGACGGCGGAAACTTGAATTTCGACGGGTTTGAACGGCCCGCCAACGTGCAGACGACGTGCATAAGCGTGTAAACAGCGTCATTTCTCTTATGTACAAAAGATTCATTATTGTTTATTACTGAGTGTCTTTTTTATTGAATTAATGTTTATGTGTGCAAAATGAGCAATACAATTCATTAATAATACGTAGAATATTAAAACACACAAGGAAATGACACAGCATTGTTTTCGTTGATTACAAAACCAGTGACTGACTGGTTCGACATATAAAACTGAAGAAAATAAGACCTTGGTTGTAGCTGTAGTAAAATTAATATGGTTGCTTTAAGTAATGTTATTTAATGTTAATAAATGGAACAATAGAAGTAGCTTACGTTAATGGTAAAGAAAAAAGAGAGATCGCATATGTAAGTGCGCATGCGCACACGTGAAAACATATCGTCATTACTTTACATAAGAATATGAAAGCAACACTTATTTACTGTTCATATACCTGTATATTTTAATTAATGTTTCTGAATTTGTTTTTATTGAATTAATGTATGTGTGCAAAATTAACAATACAAATTATTAATAATACGTGGAATATTAGAGGAGACGAGATGGCTGCCGGCATTACTATGTTAAAGCTTACGAAACCAGTGACTGATTGGTTCTACATATAAAACTGAAGAAAATAAGACCCTGATTTTAGCTGTAGTAAAATTAATGTAAAAAAATTAATATGGTTGTTTGAAGTACCTGTAATGTTATTTAATGTTAATAAATGGAACAATATAAGTAGCTAACCATTAATGGTAAAAAAAAGTGAGACTGCGCGTATGTAAGTGCGCACATGAAAACATATCGTCATTACTCTACATAAGAATATGAAAGCAACACTTATTTACTGCTCATATATATTGAAGGGTTAAATGTTGTACTCTGTATAGACAAGCAGAGAGAGAGAGAGAGAGAGCAGCCGAACTGCCGGATGTAAACAAACCTTAATTTCCCGCGGCTTTTTTTTTTTTTTTTTAAGGGGATTAGCCCACCCGGGCATAGGTCACTGACCCACATTGAGGCCTGAGGGGCAAAAATTTAATACTCCTGTAATAATAATAATAATTCAGATAAGTAAAAAAAACTGCCTATCTACCTATTGGACAAACTAAAATCGTTCCGGACCACGGGAGTTTCCGGACCACAGAATGCTATATATATATATATATATATATATATATATATATATATATATATATATATATATATATATATATATATATATATATATATATATATATATATATATATATATATATATATATATATAAAGGTAATTTCCTACTTAACGTGTCAATATCCCAGAGGGTCCTGCTAAGTGAAATCCATGAAGTAACAAGAATGTGATTAATTTGAAACCAGTCTGACTCCCCAACTCCACTTGAAGACACATAACCATGTTGTAGTGTAAAATAACATCTTAATTTTATGATGGTACATGCACACAATTAATAGCCAAGAGAAATAGAGAAATACAGTCACAGTTACTGTCTATTCAAAGGATGACTGATTCTCCCTCTTTCATACACTTTCACTGCTGGTTTTCTCTCTCTGGAGAAATTTTGGAAACCACTTAATGTATTAAATACACTAAACTAAAGTTAGGATATTTACAATGGATTATTGCTGGATTCATTGTAAGACAGCAATAAATTTGAACGGAAGCAATGA